>NC_136267.1:169101089-169336089 GCF_964187855.1 Myxine glutinosa | reverse complement strand
CAATTACAGACTGCCAAACCCCTCCGGGTAGCGGACTAATATTAATGGCAATAAACAAGCTTTTAACCCCCAAAAATAATTAATGTTCTAAAATAACAACAGAGTATTTTAAAGTATTTAATAAGAAAAGGGTGTTTCTATATTTAAAATAGGGACTTGATTATGGATCACACTGTATTTAGTAACGTGTGTATTTTGAAGATGGGTCTTCAACGACCGACGCACCCGCCATGCGGGGAAGGGACAAGAGGTCTCCGCATCCACCCATTTATTTGTGCATGAATCGGCATCCCAGACACAACCGTGCCAAATCAGCCAATGGGAAGTGGCCGAGCAAACCGCGACAGGCAATTCACTTTCTATAGCGCATTAATTGTGGAGATCCCAACAGCCTGACCTAACGGGTTTATTCCAATTCTCTACACACTGTGGAGTTCCATTCCCCGATGACCACAATCTTGATTACAAACAGGATTAATAAACAAAATGGTGCAGGGAAGACAGGAACATAATTTCTCAATCTCTCAAAATCTTATCTAAATTGTTTCCTCTCCCACCGTGCACCTGTTGACCTGAGATTGCAGACCATCGCCAGGACGTTTGTGTGGTTTGGTTTGTGTTGTTTTGGATAAGGTTCGTTTTTCTATCCACGATGACTGCCAAACCACGTGACCAATGAGATCACCATTTTCACACTATATACAGCAATGGTGTGAGATTATATTTGTAAAACTTCACATTGACCCGGTAAGTGCTTTGAAACATTTTTTTGAATATTTTCCTTAAATCCAATATGGCTGCTGAACCACGCGACCGATGACGTCATCAATTTAATTCTCACATACAATTTTTGTGTCGATCACGCTCAAGAAATTACAAACTGATCGGATCAAGCGTTCTACTTGTCTATGACATCATAATGAATATATGTTCCCTTTGGCGAGGGTAAATACATAAAACTAGAACGCACTCGTTGGAGAGCATACCTCCACCAGGCTGAACAGTTTATGTTTTGTATTCCACCTATAGGCTGGATCTGGATTCTGACCTGAACCAAAATCTAATCGGCTTGTTCTTGTCACCTAACCAACTCGTCCAACTGGTTTTGTCATAATCCATCCACAACGTTTTGAAACGTTACGCTATTGCTTTTAGCTACGGCTGCCGGATAGCTTTGCCAGCAAAAAGAAGGCCGAGTGTGTAAGCCCTTCCTTCCGGTACATAGCCTCTACCCTTGCCAAGACTTTCAGACTACCTCCGAGAGGTGCAACATGGTAACTGCTCTTGAGGACATTGGCTAAACGTCTGGAGTGTCTCGGAGTCGGTTGGTACCCTCGAGGTGTAGTGTGCATGACACTCCATTGTGAGGACTTGCTGTGACACTCACCAATCCAACCAGGGTAGGTGGGGCTCTTTAGACTTGGTAGGCAGTCCAGCTAGGAGAAGGAAACTGATTGCAAATCCCCCTGCTGCCTTGTAGGGTTTGTCTCTTTAGACAAAGGCTAGGTCCACACCTGATTCTGTGGTGGCGTCACGAAGGGCATCTGGCCACAAAAAACATGCAAGTATAGAAATGGCCGTAAAATGATGATGATGCTACATATCGTTTTTGGCCCCATCGATCAATGGTGAAGAATCACTTCTATATTTCAAAAATTCTCGTATCCAGATCTTTCCCAAAATTGAAGAAACTCTTCCTTGTGGCACACCCAACCAGTCAACCAAGTTTCCTCTAAATCCATCCATAACTTTTTGAGATGTTGGTTTTAGGCCTATCACTCAATGGTGAACACTTAAACAAATTCTCCGATTCGGATCAGGATCTTCAGCAAACACTAATCATTCCCAACCTCTCCACCAACTTTCGTCCGAATCCATCAACAACCTTTTGACAAACAAATCCAAATCCAAATCCAACAATTTTTTTTTTAAATCCAAATCCTGTTCACAAAAAGACAAACAGACAGGGGTGAAAACATAACGTCCGCCCACTTTCAGCGTCGGAGGTAACTACACAAAAGAACCAAAACACCAACAACAACAACGTGTTACAAGAGACCCATTTTTCATTTGTTTCATTTAATGTTTACATCTTCATTGAGATTCACAGAGAGACATACAAGATGTTGGTGAATTACAAAATTCTAACCCCATCAGCGAAGCGACACGTAGGCACGCCTCGTACTCATTCGAGAAGTGTCCGTCAGTGTTTGACCTCCATGCACTCCTGAACCGCTGAACAGAATGAGTTGAAATTGGTCGTTGTACCAGTGGTCTGTACAGAAAGTTTAAGGGGGTTAAACAAAGATAGTTTTAGGGGTCAGTGTGCAGGAGCTGGGGAGTGGGAACACCCCAATACTCTACGTAAATATGTATCACATAGCTCCACTGGCTGTAGGAAATGGTATTGCAAGTCCTACTAACGGACAATATTCTCAGGAAATATCCCATCCCTTTAGAAGAGTTATTCGCTAGGGTGATTGAAGAAACACAGGACAATACAGTTTATAACTTGTGATTCAGCCATGAGAAGAGATCAAATAGAAAGTGTGGAAAATTGAGAAGCAGTGTTCCGAAGCTCCATGACAATCGATGTTCCTGCTCTCACTGCACAAGTGACCCACTGCAACTTTGGGGTGCTGTGGGTTCGAGCAGTTACCACATGTGCGTGACTGAGCACAATCAGACCTTTATCTTTCCAAACATAAAGATATCCCAAAGGAAAATACTTTGAGTCAGATGAAGAGGTCACTCTTGCTATTCAGTGGCTACAGGACAAGAAAAATATCATCATTTTATTGGCAGGCGGACAGAAAACGTTAAACACCAATGGGAGATTACTTTTAGAAATGATAATGATTATTTGTATTAACTGCACCTCTCTATCTACAAGGCCTTAATCCACAGCTTGATGGAGTACTGCTCTCCTCTCTGGGCTGGCTCCCCTGCTTCAAACCATGCTCAGCTTGATGCCATGGAAACCAAGGCCTTCAAGATAATTTAAACCTCGCACACTGAAGCTGAGTCTTTGGGTGTATCACTTCGCCATGGTAGACAGGTCGGTGGTCTAAATGTCTTCTACTGCCTCCTTTCTGGTCTTGCACCCTTTGCTTTTTTCCATGCATTGCCCCACCCACTCCCCCAACAACCCGACCTCACTCCAAATTTCCAGTTTTTCTTTCCTGAGAGTTTGCTTCTGTATCCATCTTGTCTACCTTGTGCATTCTCCTCTACCCCTCATTTGTCCAAGTCTCCCTCTATTTTGTCCTTCAACCCTGCTGTTGGTGGTTTCCTTTCTTTCTTCTGTCTGTCTGTCTCTCTCTCTCTCTCTCTGTCCGTCTCTCTCTCTTTTTCTTTTTGGCCTGTTACATCCTAATCCATTACTTGTTCTCGCTCTTCCCCGAGCCTTAACCTTGCATACAAAAAAACAAACAAAAAAAAAAAAACGTTGAGGTTGGGCTTAACTTTTAAAACAACTTTCACACAGTAACATATGTGTGAAAATGTAACAAATATAGTCCATCAATATTGACAAAAGTCATGATATACTTGGCTTAAATTATTCAACACTCAATTGGTTCTATTGACAACATTTGAAACGAGAAACTTCTGAAAGAGATAACCATGGGAGTTGAAAACACACACTTGTGCAAAATTAATTACCCAAAATGAACAACAATCGTAAAACAGTAATTTATTCTCCATTTTCATACTGTGTAGTTTGTGCAGTAGTTGCGTGCTGCCATTTGGTAATGTCTTACTGACATAAAGTGAATCATATTTTCATTTTGGGTGAATACTCCTTTTTTTTTTTCTGCTGCTTACACTGACCAGAGTTTAAGCTTTCACCATGAAGTAATGAACAGGCCCATAATTCCCCCTTGACACCAATAAATGAATTTCCTCAAGGTCGGCTGACTGTGCTCAAAATCAGCACAGGCTTAGAAGGAAGATCTGGAAGTGCATACGTGTGAACGTGCACGACTGAAAATATCCCACAAATCAATTTCACCTGAAAGGTGCGGCAAAGTGCAAGGAAAATGTGCCTGTCATACGGTCAGTTTGCAAATGAGAATCTTATGAAGTCAACTTCAACATCGACCTGGGGAAAATAACAATTATTGTTATCGCATTGCACGAATGACCGACAAACATTCCAAACATGAATCCAAACGTGAAAAAACATTCCAAGACAGGGAAACAATTTTCTAACAACTCTGACTATGTGATTTTAAAAAGATGAACAAGTGGAAGGAATGTATGGAGACAAAAGATCTGAAGGTGAATATCGGAAAGACGAAGGTGATGGCAAGTGGTAAAGCATGTGGTGAGGTGGACAGAACTGGGAAGTGGCCATGTGCTGTGTGCAGGAAGGGTGTCGGAGTGAACTCCATTCAATGTACAATGTGCGCTGAGTGGGTTCATCAAAAATGTAGTGGTCTGAGAGGGTCATTAACCAGTGTGGCAGCTACATTCAAATGTAAGGTGTGCACAGAGGGAGCTGCAGATGGAGGAAATGTTGAGTTGGATCTTGGAGACGGCGTGAAGCTGGAAGGTGTGAAAACATTTTACGACCTCGGAAACATGCTGAATGGAGAAGGTGGATCAGACTCGGCAACGGTTGCTAGAGTGAGATGTGCATGGAAGAAGTTTCAGGAACTGAGTGGCGTGCTGATGATGAGGGGAGTGTCGTTGAAGCTGAAGGGAAAGGTGTATGCTGCATGTGTGAGAAGTGTTATGATTTATGGGAGCGAGACATGGGTAATGAACGTAGAGCAGCAACGAAGGTTGGAAAGGGTGGAAATGCGAATGGTTCGGTGGATGTGCGGAGTATCGTTGAGAGAGAGGAAGACAAATGATGAATTGCAAAAAATGATGGGAATAGAGCCTGTGATTGATGCTGTGAAGAGGAACAGGTTGAGATGGTTTGGTCATGTGTTGAGGAAGGATGAAAGTGGCTGGTTGAGAAGAGTGATGGAAATGAATGTGGAAGGAAGTAGAGGACGGGGAAGACTGAGAAAGACTTGGCTAAAGATGGTGGAAGAAGAAATGCGGGCAAGGGGGTTAACAAGGAGAGATGCAGAAAATAGGGCAAAATGGAGAAGATTGTCATGCGGACCGCAAGGCTAACCCCCGCTCTAGCAGGGAAAATGGCCTTAAAATGCATGTTGTGTTGTTGTTGTTGTTGTCTGACTACGTGATTTTAAGAATACCCTAAAATCAAAATGGAGCAAACAATTATTATTAAAAGAGATATCCAACACATATGCAAAATACATACCGATTTTTTCTGGTGGAACTTATAAGAAGCTGGTAAGTCGTACCGCAGTTCTGTTGTGGAAACAACAACATTTATTAGGAACCATAAGTTACACATTACACAAGATAATGAGCAATGAAGTGTGGTCCTGTTTACCTGCCAAAACCTTCATATTCACTTTCCATTCTGCCGCCTTCTTTTGTATGTGCTAGAAAGAAAGAAAAAACAACGTTGGTGGATGGTTCTTGAGAAGGTTTCCATTTCAATATTAAACTAGAAACAACAACACAACATGCATTTTAAGGCCATTTTCCCTGCCAGAGCAGGGGGTTAGCCTTACGGTCCCCATGACAATCCTCTCCATTTTTCCCTATTTTCTGCATCTCTCCTTGTTAACCCCCTTGCCCGCATTTCTTCTTCCACCATCTTTAGCCAAGTCTTTCTCGGTCTTCCCCGTCCTCTACTTCCTTCGACATTCATTTCCATCACTCTTCTCAACCAGTCACTTTCATCCTTCCTCAACACATGACCAAACCATCTCAACCTGTTCCTCTTCACAGCAATATTAAACAAGAAAGCATCTCAAAATTCAAAGCCTGTCCGTGTCCACCTTGTACCTCAAACTAAACTTTACGAAAAAGACATTTAAAATAAATTGTACATTTTATTCATCTGTGTTCTCCATATTCTCAGAATAAAATTTTGTTGAAGATTTGATGACAAAAGTTCAATTGGTGAAAAGTTATGGCCTGGACAGACACACTGAAGCTTAATGGTAAATCTATATTATAAAAGGAGCCGTGTCTGTCTGTCTGTCTGTTTGTCGTGTTATAACTCCAGAACGGATTAACGGATTTCAATAAATCCAACTACGGTGGATTCGGGTAACTGCCGGGAGCGTTTGTGATCCAATTTCTTTTTTATGGGTACATGTACACGCGTGTCAAAACTGCAAATGCCAGCACGTAACGTTGGTACCCTAAACGAAGAGTATTTGCTCTCCCTGCACGGAGAGCAGGATCTCCCAGGAATCCTTTTTTATTCTTCCCCCATGGATTAGCCATCGCAACAAACATTGGTATTTCCGTCAGCGAAGCTAAAATAAAAGTATGATAGTTCAAAACGTTGAGGACTACTTATGACAAAACTTTGTGGACGAGTTGGTTAGGTTGACAAAAACAAACCGGTTAGATTTTGGTTCATGTCAGATCCAGATCTGACCTATCTGTGGGATACAAAACGTAAACCGTTCACCAGGCGGAGGTTTGCGCTCTACCGAGTGCCGTTCTATTTGAATATGTAGCACTCTGTCTGTCTGCCGAGCTGATGGGCAGAAAACAATTATTGCCAAAGCCTGGTGTTGGCTTAGCGGTCAGGGCACGGGCTTGGGATCCTGGGTTCGAATCCCGGTCGATCGCTGAATTAACGCCAGGGGGGGCTGACTCAGCCTGTCAACCTTCCGAGGTCGGCAAATTGAGTACCAGCTTGCTGGGATGAATGATCCCGGTGTGTACCCCGGTTTAGCATAGGTACACCGTATCCCTGCGCATCGACGAGCGTGACCATGGGTTGGCGTCAGGAAGGGCATCCGGCCGTAAAAACATTGCCTCAAACAGGGAACCATGATTGTCATGGGGCCCGCAAGGCTAACCCCCACTCTAGCGGGGAAAATGGCCTTAAAACGATCATTCATTCATTCATACAATCTCTGTCCAGAGAGTATCTAATCAAATTATTGAGTCAACTGTAAGAATACCTTTCTTGTTGCGGTTTTGTGCAAAGAGTACACCGACGTGTTGGCCATGTCTAAAGCAGTCTTGAGAAAAACCATGTCGATTCCTAAAAACAATAACGCACAAATACACACAAAATTAACACAGCAGTAAGATCTAAACTAGAGCTTCTAAGGAAGCAGAACTCAACTGAACTGACTGGACAACTTTAAAGTAGGTCAGTTGTCTGTACTAGATTTGACTTAAATGAAAAGCCAACAACCTTGTGTAATAATTTTAAGGTCCTTGTATCCTTATACTTGTATATGCCGGCCTATGGCGGCCATTTTGTGACAGATCGGGTTGACATGCGATAGCAACCTACCTTGTGTGGTAAGAGTCTCACACACCAAGTTTGATCAAAATCCATAAATATTTGTGGACGTTAGAGTCTTAACATCGTTTCGCAGCTGAACACAATATGGCGGCCTATGGCGGCCATTTTGTGACAGATCGGGTTGGAATGCAATAGCAACCTACCTTGTGTGGTAGGGGTTAAACATTCTAAGTTTTATCAAAATCTGTTAATATTTGTGGACTCTAGGGTGTTGATGTCGTTTTCATGACCAAAAACAAATTGGTCGCCTAAGTCTGCCATTTTTCAACGGATCGGGCTTAAATGTCATACCAACCTGGTCCTTGGGGTACGGATGCTGCATGTCAAGTTTGATCAGAATCGGTTGATATTTGTGGACGCTGGAGTGTTAACGTCGAAAAGTTAACAGACGACGACAGACGACGGACGCCGGAGGGTTCAATATGTGATGAACTCAACTGGACGGCAGTCCAGTTGAGTTAAAAATAATAAACCAATGATAACGAGCTCCAGTATAAACAGTACTCTGTCAGGCAAATCACAATGACTACTTCCTCTCTAAATGTATTGGTTATGAGATCTCACCTTTGTTGTGCTTGGTACCAAAGGGAGGGTTCATGATCACAGTGTCAAAGATTTTGTGCCATCGTGCCACGGTGCCCTTCACCAAATCCTGGCACACCAGATTCACCCTGTCGACTTCCAAGTCTCGCAGGTTTTGGTCACAGATCTCGAGGGCATCGTGATCCAGATCAAAGCCCACGCACATGCTGAGCAAACAAAGATTGACATACATTTTGTGTGCAATTTAATGAAGAACAGCAAGAAAACCTGGTCCTGTGAGGTCATACGATTTACCCTAATGATAAAAATTAAATGAAGAAGAGATGAATAAGACTTACAAAGTCTGACAAAGTGAAGATTTGCAATATTTAAGCACAACTTTTAACAACAATTGGCGTTTTATTGTACGGCAGATTTCTTAATCCAGGTGGCTGCTGATAAACAGGACATCACATGTGCTTATCAGAACCCTCCCGTCCCTGGCTCTCGTTTCGTCTGGTTCAGCGGGCTTGAACCCCATCGCAATGGCGGACTTGCATTTTACATCAAGAACTCCATTTGTCACTGTGCATGTACTACTCTTACATCTACAAACCTGCAGGAGTACCGTTGGCTGTGACTTCCCCTCTTCTCCCACCTCATGTTTGTGTGTTATACTGTCCTAACAGTGACGACTCCATTTGCA
The DNA here is from genome assembly GCF_964187855.1 of Myxine glutinosa. Taxonomy (NCBI): domain Eukaryota; kingdom Metazoa; phylum Chordata; class Myxini; order Myxiniformes; family Myxinidae; genus Myxine; species Myxine glutinosa. The sequence continues at coordinate 169,327,492 of NC_136267.1, read as the reverse complement.
TCTCCCAGCCAACATGCATGTTCATGTTTTGAACTGATCAAAAAAGGTTTATCATTTTCATGGCATATACAGTGGAACCTTGACTTACGAGTGCCCCAACTTACGAGTTTTTCGAGATACGAGCCGTCGCTCGGGCGGTTTATTGCTTTGAGATGCGAGCCGAGATTTGAGTTACGAGCTTTCGCCACCCGGTCACGTGGTTATCTTTCTGTGAAAGTACAGTATCTGTCGTATATCGCTGCATTTTTGTTTTCGCATGTTTCTTTATTTTGAGTTTACGCCGCCAGGTGGGTTCCGGTCACGTGGTTATCTTGACGTGCACGTACAGTATCTCTGTCGTATAGCGCTGCATTTTTGTTTTCGCATGTTTCTTTATTTTGAGTTTACGCCGCCAGGTGGGTTCCGGTCACGTGGTTATCTTGACGTGCACGTACAGTATCTCTGCCGTCAACTTGTTTAGAGTGCCGGCGATAGCTCGCCTTCTCTTTGTGGAAAACACGGTACTGAGAAGAAGAAGAGGATGATGTGCTTGGATATAAAACACGCAATCGTCGAAAAACATGAGCGAGGTGTGCGTGTTGTCGACTTGGTGAGGCGGATGTGAAGGCAGCTGAAGATTTTATTATAACTGAGAAGAAGAAGAGGATGATGTGCTTGGATATAAAACACGCAATCGTCGAAAAACATGAGCGAGGTGTGCGTGTTGTCGACTTGGTGAGGCGGATGTGAAGGCAGCTGAAGATTTTATTATAACTGAGAAGAAGAAGAGGATGATGTGCTTGGATATAAAACACGCAATCGTCGAAAAACATGAGCGAGGTGTGCGTGTTGTCGATTTGGTGAGGCGGATGTGAAGGCAGCTGAAGATTTTATTATAACTGAGAAGAAGAGGATGATGTGCTTGGATATAAAACACGCAATCGTCGAAAAACATGAGCGAGGTGTGCGTGTTGTCGACTTGGTGAGGCGGATGTGAAGGCAGCTGAAGATTTTATTATAACTTTTGCCGAACTGATAGAAGCCGAACGATACATCCCCCAGCAAATCTTCAACTGTGACGAGACAGGGCTCTTCTGGAAAAAGATGCCGAGGAGGACGTATATAACGGCAGAGGAGAAGAGCAAGCCAGGCCACAACTTGTTCAGAGTGCCGGCGATAGCTCGCCTTCTCTTTGTGGAAAACACGGTGAGATCCTTAACATCCAACAACTAATGGGACGCAAACGGGGCGCCCAGTTTAGCGGTACACACATTGATGAATCACCCTGCCTGTGATTCACCCATGACAGGTTATAGCTGGGTCGGGATTCAAACCCAGGCTGGACAGTTTAGACTTTAGAGTCAAGTGTGCGTACCTCCAGTCCAGGCCATCCTGCCAACTTGTATGCTGCATACAGGTGAAATATAAAGCGCGAGATATTTTTATATATACTGTATATTTTAAAAAAAATTGGTGTGGTTTTTGGCGGGCTGGAACGGATTAATAGCATTTCAATGCATTTCAATGGGGAAATTTGATTTGAGATACGAGCAATTTGAGTTACGAGCTCGGTCACGGAACGAATTAAACTCGTAAGTCAAGGTTCCACTGTATTGCCAAACATTTACACCACACAAACATCCATCAGGTGGTATTTGCAGCATATACTTTATTCAGTAAATAATTAAGTTACTCCATCCACGGGAAGGGCGAGGTAAACTGCTGACACACACAGAGACAGACATAGACACAGAGACAGACAGACAGACAGACAGACAGACAGACAGACAGACACACACACACACACACACACACACACACACACACACACACACACACACACACACACACACACACACACACACACACACCTCTCAGGTTATGTTTGGAAACTCAATATCTTACCTTGCCTCCCTCCCCCATTCCTTTAAGTTTAACCCAAACCTGAGCAATTTAGACCAGGTCTCAGTCTTACCCAGTACCAAGAATGGCAGCTCCGATGCAGAATGTCCCACAACCACATCCCAGATCAGCGACGAGCCGGTTCTGCAGCTCCCCAAAGGACATGTGTATTGTGTGCAGCATTCTTGCTGTGCATGTACATGCACGGGACAAAAGGAAAAATAAAAACAATAACAAAGGTTAGCAGCAAGCAAATATCATCAATCGACAAAAAAGGAGCCGTGTGCAGGAAGGTATTGAGTTCTCACCTCCAATAATTCTTAATAGAGCAAACGTATATGGTTATGTCGTTATGTATGTATGTTTATATGCGACGAAAACGTCTTCTTCTTCTTCAAATAAAATCACCACCTTCTTAATTAACCCTCTTAATTGCGTTAAGACTGCTGAGACCCCTCAAACCTTTGATGACCCTTTAATTCCCCCCAAGACCCTTCAGACCACCAAGACCCCTAAAGACCCAAAATACCCTGAAAACCCCCAAAGACCCTAAATACCCTTCATGGCCCTGATGCTCAAAAAGACCCTGAATACCCAAAGATCCTGAATACCCAGAGACCCTGAATACCAAAAACACCCCGAAGACCCAAAACACCCCGAAGACCCAAAACACCCCGAAGACCCAAAACACCCCGAAGACCCAAAACACCCCGAAGACCCAAAACACCCCGGAGACACAAAACACCCCGGAGACCCAAAACACCCCGGAGACCCAAAACACCCCGGAGACCCAAAACACCCCGGAGACCCAAAACACCCCGGAGACCCAAAACACCCCGGAGACCCAAAACACCCCGGAGACCCAAAACACCCCGGAGACCCAAAACACCCCGGAGACCCAAAACACCCCGGAGACCCAAAACACCCCGAAGACCCAAAACACCCCGAAGACCCAAAACACCCCGAAGACCCAAAACACCCCGAAGACCCAAAACACCCCGAAGACCCAAAACACCCCGAAGACCCAAAAGACCCTGAAGACCAAAAATACCCAGAAGACCCAAAAAGACCCTTAAAGACCAAGAAGAACCAAAAGAACCTTAAGACCCAAAAGCTCCTGAAAACCCCGAAGACCCAAAAGACACCGAAGACCCTTAAGATCCAAAAGCCTCAAGACACCAAAGACCCTGAAGACACCAAATACCCTGAAGACCCAAAACACCTCAAAGACCTAAAATACCCTTTAAGGCCCAGAGGATCCAAAAGACAATGAAGACCCAAATGGCCCTGAAGACTCAAAACACCATGAAACCCAAAAGACACCGAAATGGTCAAAGATGCCTACCCCTCTGAAACGACATGTGGTGAGGCGCGCGGAGCACGCCGAGTCACGCTAGTGTATACAATTTTGATGTAACCCTAACAACTACCTTGAACAAATTACAAATTCCATCCCTGACCGACAGGGGGCACTGCACGAGCCAATGATACTACCCACAGCCTTGTCCCGCATACGAAAGAAGAAGAAGCTTCTTAATATACAATTTAATGTTCTTCATGTTCAAGAAGATTCTTCAGTTGACCTCTCTGTGATCATGTAGCGGCTCACGATCGTTCAGATGATTCCAAATCCATAGTCCGACTGTAAGTGAACATTTGAGATGAATTCTGAACAGCCGCAAGTCCACCTCGTCAGTAAAGCCAAAGGACGATCTCAATATTCTGGTATATTTTGTGTCACTAACAACCTCGGATAACGTTTTTGACCTCGTAAGCTCGTATGGGAAATAAATAAATAAACCGCTTTTGATTCATGGCGACCCGACCTTCGTCTCCTCCAACCTGCCATGATTGCTGTTTGTATATAAACATATTGTACGAACCTAAATCAGTACGAACCTGCTATGTGCGGACCAGTGACGTACTGCTCCAAGACAACCTTCGGCCGCTCAAAGTGTTTGAGGCGGAACAATTCGCACTCTAAATCCTTCAGTTTCATTTGTGACAACACCAAACAAACAATTACGGGCGGGAAAACCACGGAACACTGGACGACGACAGGGAAAAGCTGTGCATTGCGAAGATGATATCCATTAATTACTAGTTGCAGATTCGCGACGGACGGGGAAAAAAAAATCTTTTTGTTGTTGTTGTTTTTGGTCGTTTAAGTGTCCTTCCGTTTTATGGAATGACGGATCATGTAACCCGGGAAGCGATTCAAGTGTTTAAAGTAGAAAGTAATTACTCTTTCCCATTGACGTTTCATGAAAATTTGGATAGAACAGAAGATCACTGCAAACAGTCGATCATCTATTGCCTGATAGCATTGAGGTGTATATAGTACTTTGAGTCCTGTGAGGACTCCGTTCCACCTTCTGAATCCTGCAAATGAAGATGACATCCAACGGGAGACCTGAAAGTGAGGCAGAGCTACAAAGTCCACCATTGAAAGAAAGAAAGGGGCCGATCACTGATCACTATACTGTACTATTAGACTTAGAGGATCAAGCCTGACTTCGTTCCTTTGTTCGCTCGTTCGTTTGTTTATTTGATCGTTCGTTCCTTTGTTCGTTTATTACTTGCAAAGTCGAAGATTTTTCAAGTATATTGGTCGGTTGTCTTTGTAATTCTGTTTGTCTGTCTGTTTGTTACTTGGCAAAAAAAAAAATATATTTTTTTTGCAAGTATGTTGATCACTCCGGTTTGTGAGTTTGTTTGTGTGTGTGTTTGTCTGTCCGCTCACTTATACTTGCCTACAGGTCACAATTTGAAACCCATCTTCACGAAACTTCACCAAATGGTAGAGTTCGTGGGCTGACAAAATCCTAGATATTTTTGAGGTCAAAAGGTCAACATAGGCCAAAGGTCAACCACTTTTTTCCAAATTTCTAATATCCTCAATTTTCATCTGATTCACTTGAAATTTGAATGGGATTTACATATCGGTTAACTGAATTCAACCAACAACTATTTTTGAGATCAGCATAGGTCAAAAGGTCAAAATAGGCCAAGGGTAAACCACTATTTTCCAATTTCTAAAAGCCTCAATTTTCATCCGATTGGCTTGAATATTGAACAGCATTTGCATATCGAGTCACTAAATTGGGAAACATACTATTTTTGAGGTCAAAAGGTCAAAGGTCAATTCAAGGTCAAACTTCCAAAATCATCAATTTTCATCCGATTAACTTGAGAATAGAACAGCATTTGTGTATTGCCTCACTGAATTGGGAAACCAACTATTTATTAGGACAAAAGGTCAAAGGTCAACTCAAGGTCAAACTTCCGAAATCATTAATTTGCATCTGAAAACCCATCAATTTTTGTCCAATTGACTTGGAAATTGAACAGCATTTGTATAGTCCCTCACTGAATTAGGAAACCAACTATTTTTGAGGTCAAAGGTCAACTCAAGGTCAAACTTATAAAATCATCATTTTTTATCTGAAAAATTGTCACTTTTCATCCTGTTGACTCGAGCTTTGATCAAGATCGTGAATTTTAATCTTCATGAAATGGACAATTTGCTGTATCAATGGGGAAAAAATTTGAGGGGGGGGGGGGGGGGATCTTGCAAGTATCATGCTCCGCATGATGTCTGTGTGTTTTGTTTGTTTGTTTCTTTGTTTCTTTGTTTGTTTGTTCCTTTGTTCGTTCATTCCTTTGTTCATTCGTTTCTTTGATCGTTTGTTTATTTGTCCGTTCGTTCCTTTGGTCGTTTGTTTCTTTGTTAGTTTGTTTCTATGTCCGTTTGTTTCTTTGTTCGTTTATTCCTTTGGTGGTTTGTTCCTTTGTTTGTTTGTTCCTATGTTTGTTCGTTCCTTTGTTTCTTTGTTCATTTGTTTCTTTGTTTGTTTGTGTATTTGTTCGTTTGTTCCTTTGGTGTTCATTCCTTTGTTCGTTCGTTCCTTTGTTCATTCATTCCTTTGTTTATTTCTTCGTTCATTCCTTTGTTCGTTTGTTTCTGTGTTCGTTTGTTTATTTGTTCATTTGATCCTTTGCTCATTTGTTTCTTTGTTATTTTGCTTCTATGTTCGTTTGTTTCTTTGTTAGTTTGCTTCTTTGTTTGTTTGTTTATTTGTTCATTTGTTCGTTTGTTTATTTGTTCGTTTGTTCCTTTGTTCGTTTCTTTGTTCATTTGTTTCTTTGTTTGTTTGTGTATTTGTTCGTTCCCTTTGTTCATTCATTCCTTTGTTCATTCATTCCTTTGTTTATTTATTCGTTCATTCCTTTGTTCGTTTGTTTATTTGTTCGTTTATTTCTGTGTTCGTTTGTTTCTTTGTTCATTTGATCCTTTGCTCATTTGTTTCTTTGTTATTTTGCTTCTATGTTCGTTTGTTTCTTTGTTAGTTTGCTTCTTTGTTTGTTTGCTTATTTGTTCATTTGTGCGTTTGTTCGTTTGTTTATTTGTTCGTTTGTTTATTTGTTCGTTTGTTTATATGTTCGTTTGTTTATTTGTTCGTTTGTTCGATTGTTTCTTTGTTCGTTTGTTTCTTTGTTCGTTTGTTTCTTTGTTCGTTTCTTTGTTCATTTGTTTCTTTGTTTGTTTGTGTATTTGTTCGTTCGTTCATTTGTTGATTCATTCCTTTGTTCATTCATTCCTTTGTTTATTTATTCGTTCATTCCTTTGTTCGTTTGTTTATTTATTCGTTTATTTCTGTGTTCGTTTGTTTCTTTGTTCATTTGATCCTTTGCTCATTTGTTTCTTTGTTAGTTTGCTTATATGTTTGTTTGTTTCTTTGTTAGTTTGCTTCTTTGTTTGTTTGCTTATTTGTTCGTTTGTTTCTTTGTTCGTTTGTTTATTTGTTCGTTTGTTTATTTGTTCGTTTGTTTATATGTTCGTTTGTTTATTTGTTCGTTTGTTCGATTGTTTCTTTGTTCGTTTGTTTCTTTGTTCGTTTGTTTCTTTGTCTGTGAAAATTGAAAGAAACTGTCAGCTGAAGGGACAGAACACAAGTGCCTTACTAGAATGATTTAAATTGTAGCATATTTCATGTTTCAAAAGCATATTTCAGTTTGTTACTGTAACTTGATGTTCTTGCCTTCTGTACTGACTGAATATTCTTTCTTTTTATTACCTAAAGGTATTAATGTGTGTGCCGTTCCTCGGATGGATGTTAAACTAGGTGTACCATCTCACAGCATTAGTTGGTGGACGTTAAAGATCCCATGGGTCCTTTAAGAGGAGTAGGCGAGCTATCACTGGCATCCTGAACAAATTACAAATTCCTTCTTTAACCTACAGTGAATGGGCATTGTATTAGCGGGATGATGGTACCAGCAACCATGTGGTGCTTAAATAATAATAATAATAAGAAGAAGTAAAAAAAAAAAAAACAGTGTTAAAGAGCCAAATACTTACTTCAGAACTGATCCTTTGCTTTGGAGCTTTGGTTGCCATGCCATCGTAACAGCTCTCGCTATCAAACACAAGCAGTCCTTTTTAGGGCCACGTGGCACCAAGTGAGATACGCCCCCGTCGTGGTGTTGGTGATGCAAAACTTTGTGCATTGCATTTTTTAAAGTTCAGTATGATACTGTAAGTTGTTTTAATGTAATGCACAATGTATTGCAGCTGAATCCCACAAGCAATGCAGTTCACTTCAATAAAAATCAATTTATTACAAACATAATAATAAAGTACAATATACAGTCGTGGCCAAAATATTGGCACCCTTGCACTTTTTTCAAATAATGTGATCCAGAGGAGATTTACCCGATCCTGTCTAGGTCTCCCAAGGAGATGTATACCGAGTCATGGTGGTGACCCAGAGGAGATTTACCTGATCCTGTCTAGGTCTCCCAAGGAGATGTATACCGAGTCATGGTGGTGACCCAGAGGAGATTTACCTGATCCTGTCTAGGTCTCCCAAGGAGATGTATACCATGTCATGGTGGTGACCCAGAGGAGATTTACCTGATCCTGTCTAGGTCTCCCAAGGAGATGTATACCGAGTCATGGTGGTGACCCAGAGGAGATTTACCTGATCCTGTCTAGGTCTCCCAAGGAGATGTATACCGAATCATGGTGGTGACCCAGAAGAGATTTACCCGATCCTGTCTAGGTCTCCCAAGGAGATGTATACCGAGTCATGGTGGTGACCCAGAGGAGATTTACCTGATCCTGTCTAGGTCTCCCAAGGAGATGTATACCGAGTCATGGTGGTGACCCAGAGGAGATTTACCTGATCCTGTCTAGGTCTCCCAAGGAGATGTATACCAAGTCATGGTGGTGACCCAGAGGAGATTTACCTGATCCTGTCTAGGTCTCCCAAGGAGATGTATACCGAGTCATGGTGGTGACCCAGAAGAGATTTAACCGATCCTGTCTAGGTCTCCCAAGGAGATGTATACCGAGTCATGGTGGTGACCCAGAAGAGATTTACCCGATCCTGTCTAGGTCTCCCAAGGAGATGTATACCGAGTCATGGTGGTGACCCAGAGGAGATTTACTCGATCTTGTCTAGGTCTCCCAAGCAGATGTATACCGAGTCATGGTGGTGACCCAGAGGAGATTTACTCGATCTTGTCTAGGTCTCCCAATAATAGAATGAATGATCGTTTTAAAGGCCATTTTCCCCGCTAGAGCGAGGGTTAGCCTTGCAGGCCCCATGACAATCATGGTTCCCTGTTTGAGGCAATGTTTTGAGGCAATGAGGCAATAGGTCTCCCAATGAGATGTATATCGAGTCATGGTGGTGACCCAGATGAGATTTACCCGATCCTGTCTAGGTCTCCCAAGGAGATGTATACCGAGTCATGGTGGTGACCCAGAGGAGATTTACCCGATCCTGTCTAGGTCTCCCAAGGAGATGTATACCGAGTCATGGTGGTGACCCAGAGGAGATTTACTCGATCTTGTCTAGGTCTCCCAAGGAGATGTATGCCGAGTCATGGTGGTGACCCAGAGGAGATTTACCCGATCTTGGCTAAGTCTCCCAAGGAGATGTATACCAAACCGAGTCACGGTGATGACCCAGAGGAGATTTACCCAATCCTGTCTAGGTCTCCCAAGGAGATGTATACCGAGTCATGGTGGTGACCCAGAGGAGATTTACCCAATCCTGTCTAGGTCTCCCAAGGAGATGTATACCGAGTCATGGTGGTGACCCAGAGGAGATTTACCCGATCCTGTCTAGGTCTCCCAAAGAGATGTATACTGAGTCATGGTGGCGACCCAGAGGAGATTTACCCGATCCTGTCTAGGTCTGCCAAGGAGATGTATACCGAGTCATGGTGGTGACCCAGAGGAGATTTACCTGATCCTGTCTAGGTCTCCCAAGGAGATGTATACCGAGTCATGGTGGTGACCCAGAGGAGATTTACCCGATCCTGTCTAGGTCTGCCAAGGAGATGTATACCGAGTCATGGTGGTGACCCAGAGGAGATTTACCTGATCCTGTCTAGGTCTCCCAAGGAGATGTATGCCGAGTCATGGTGGTGACCCACAGGAGATTTACCCGATCCTGTCTAGGTTTCGTCATGGCGGTGACCCACAGGAGATTTACCCGATCCTGTCTAGGTTTCGTCATGGCGGTGACCCAGAGGAGATTTACCCGATCTTGGCTAAGTCTCCCAAGGAGATGTATACCAAACCGAGTCACGGTGATGACAATATTGATTATTCCCTCCGTTGCTCCCAGCTAGATCTGTCATTCTTGACAAACGTTTAAATATTTGTTTGTTGTCTTTGTCACAAAATGTATGACAGATTTGGCATTGCTGTTGATAATTTTGTTAATGTTCATCCAAGACATGTCCAAATAGTTACATTTCTTTGTTCTTTGTTTTCTTCTTGTTTCTTTGTTATTTGACCTTTTGGCCATCATTGCTCTGGAACAAATACTTTAGATCATTCCCTTTTCAATCAAATGCCCTCGTCTGTAAGATACTCTACCAGCCGATGTTGTACACAGTTTTACCTTTGGTTTGAACTTTTTAAACAAGACCTTTAAAAAGCATTGGTTGGTGCCAGATGTGAATGATCCTTCGGCATAACTTACTCATCTGGGGGTACCAAGTAGGTAGCGGTACCATTTGGGTCTTGAGGCTAATGTGATTTCAAATTTTGCGTCGTGGACAAAACAGTTTGGGAGCCTATTGCCTTGACTAGAGATACACATACTCGTCTCTAAGCTGTCTTAGTCTAGTAGGAAGACTAGGTCCCCCTGCACCCCCCGGAGATATACTTCTAATCAGTGTTTCTAGATTGGAAAAAATGTGTAGAAAATGACTAGCTATGGCCCCAAGCTGAAAAAATGTCCCACATACCATTTTTATGCAAATTACTGCTGCCATTATCAAAAAAACGATTTTTGACATATCTCAGCCAATATTGCAGATAATTGAAAAATGAAGGTGTCTAGACCCATGTTTTGAAGGGCATAGATCATGATAGAACTATTCATAACATGATTACATGTGTCTATGGTATACTAGTATGCATATTAATGCTGTAATTACAAAATAATCAGTTTTACAAATGATAAGGATACGTTAATACTGCAGATAACTTAACATGGTACATAAGGGGTCTAAACCCAGGTATTTTCAAGGTTAAATGTCAACAAGATGCTCCTGAGTCTTGCATAGGGGCGGGACATTGGCAGTAACATTGGTACCACTCAACTTTTCTTCCCACCATTGACTTTGTATTGCGAGAGATTTTCACTTGCTTATTTAAAGGTTTCTCACCCAGCCCACGTAAAATCTACCAACTCCTGCTGTTAACTCCCAAACATATTTTTTTATGTTATCCAATCACAGTGCAGAAATGACAGACTAGAGATCCAAATTAGTGCTGCTATAGCTGCCATTTTACATTTCCATCCATGTAACATGCGCGCTCGCGCGCTCGTATCAATTGGTAATGTCGCGCGCTCGTATCAATTGGTAACGTTGATGTTATTGAATACCTCAGTTGAAAGTTCAGTCTTCCATTCCATCTGTGTGTTGTTCTTGGTATTCATCCTCCAATCTAGCCAGGTAAGATGCTAACTATAATGTTACTCACACTCTTGACTTCAGTTTCTGCATGAAATCATAAACAGGCAGAATAACAGCTGAGCCAGCTAGCACCATGTTAGCTAACGTTAAAGCTAGCCTCATCTATGTACAGTATGTTCCTAATGTCGGTGTAACTTAAACTTTTGTTAATGCCAAACATGAGACATATCTGTTGACTTCTGTATATGAATTGAACCAGAAAGAGGCACGACAGCTGAGCTAGCTACAGTAACTTAGCACAATGTTTCATTGGCCTAGATAGCTAACGTTAGTGTGGAAGAATTTAGATGTTTTAGCTATTAGCACTTTTGATGCCACTAAACATGGTTTAGTCAGCTAAAAAGTACCCTAGTGTAGAACATGACTCAGAACCTCTGTTACCTCACTGAAAACTCAGAGCCTCCTTTCACAGGCACTTTTAACATCATTCGTGATTTCTTATTTGTCATTTAACAGTGATGGTAGACATCGACAGCAAGCATGCCCAAAAGAAAACGGAGTGTAGAACCTGCAGCCCAAAGCTCTCCTCCTACATGCATCCTTCATGTACCATCCATGTCTGATCATGGGGATTTCACGCCCCTCCGTAAAATTAAAGGATCTGCTTCAGAAAAACTGCAACTGCTTCAAAAGATCCGGGATAGACGTCTCAACCAACCGCATGACTCCCCATGTCGTATGCAATCAGTATGTGATCAGATCCCGGCAACTCTTCCTGATGACCTAGAAAGAGTAGGATATCACAGCAAGTGTTATAAGCACTTTGTCCGCCACTTTCATCGTCTGGGAGATGATACAGAACCAGGGCCATCAACCTCATCATGGCATCACTCTCCTCGTAAACCAGGAGGTTCTGCTGAACCCATCTTCCCGCCAGAGTGTATATTTTGTGAGAAAGTTGAGACCAAAGATGCTCATCGCAATACTGAGAGGCCTACAACCTTCCCATCCTTTAAAAACAAAGAAAATGCATGGGAGCAAATCGAAACACGGGCTGAGAAAATGGGTCTCTATCGACTCCATCGAAAGGTGAAAAACAAAGACCTCTTTGCATGTGAGGCCAAACACCATCCGTCATGTTTTAAAGCTTTCCGCACAGCATTCTACAACTATGAGCGTGCGATTCACAGAGCCGAAGCACCAAAGGAGCAGGCTTGCATGTCAGCCGCCCATGAAAAGGCATTCAACTCAGTACTGGAACACATTCAAACCCAGGTCATCCAGCAGAATAAAGTTCTACAGCTTTCTTCCTTGCGCTTGCTCTATGTCGAGGAACTGAAACTGAATGGATATGAGAACTCAAATTATCGGTCAGAGAAACTACTGAAACGCCTACAGAATGACCCAATCAAGGAGCATATCCACTTCACGAAGGTTGATCATGACAAATGTGATGTCATTTCTTTCTGGCTTGTGCACAGCTCAAACATAACAGTTTCCAATGCTCTCGCACGAGCATTCACACTCGGAAGCACAAACAAGAACCAAAATGTTGCCCTCCAACTTCGCCAGGGTATTCTACAGGCTTTCAGAGAGTGTAAAGACCAACCATGGCCACCAACTTGCCTCAACGAATGGCAAGGTAAAATTGAAAGCCCTTCGTGAATGGCGATTCAATTTGTAATTTTTCCTGAAAAAAAGGTGATTACCTGTGATGTTTGTCTAGATCTGAAACTGGCAGTGACTGGTGATTGAAATGCGGTGCCTTTTTGTGTTTCAGGTCGAGGTACGTGAACTCCCCACGATCTACAGCAACCAGGAAGAGACTGATACCAGGGTGGTTCTGTACCTCCATCATGCTGCTACCATCGGATACAAGAACGCTGTAGTCAGAACACCGGACACAGACATCCTCCTGATCCTGCTCCACCATGCCCACAACATCAAGCTGACGGTGTACCTGGATACAGGGTCAGGGAAGCATCGCCAACTTGTCAACGTCTCTGAGCTGGCAGAATCCCTGGGAGAGGACTACTGTGCCACTCTCCTGGGGTACTATGTGTTCAGCGGAGAAGACTGCACCAGTGCCTTCAAAGGGAAGGGAAAAGTCGGGCCCTTGAAAAAGCTGGAGAAGAATCCCAGGTTTCACAGGGCATTCGGTGAACTGGGTGACAACTGGGATGCCAACCCTGAGGTGGAGAGGCAGTTAGAAAAATTCACCTGTGTGATGTACGGCCAGAGTCGCGAGTCATCAGTGGACATTGTCCGTGCCAAGCTGCTACGAAAAATGGTGGGAGAGGACAAGACCCTCACATCCAAGTCCAAGGTTGATCTGGCTCGCCTTCCTCCATGCCAGTCTGCCCTGAAGCCGCACATCCAGCGTGTGAACCACCGCGTAGCATTGTACAAAAGAGCCGATCAACCTATCATCGAAAAGCCAAAACCTTATGAGGAGCAAGGATGGATAAGGACTGATGAAGGACTGTTGAAACCAATGTGGTCCAGTGGTCCCATCCTACCAACCTCACTGGTGGATCTTCTGAACACAGGAGAGCACGAAGAGGAGGAGGAAGAGGAAGGAGAAGAAGAGTTTGACTCTGACGATTTCGATGAAAATGATGATGACTGACTCAGTGTAGAATCACTAATGCTAATGATGTTTATCTAAAACAAGCAAGAGAAGAGTGGTCACATTGAGTGCTAGGACTATTTTGACAGTTGTAATATTTAGAAAAATAAAACTTTGTGTTAACGTCTGTGTAGACGGACCTTAATATGAGTCTATTATTTCGTAAAACTGTGATTATTTTGTAAATAAAGCACTAATTAGCATACTAGTATACCATAGACACATGTAATCATGTTATGAATAGTTCTATCATGATCTATGCCCTTCAAAACATGGGTCTAGACACCTTCATTTTTCAATTATCTGCAATATTGGCTGAGATATGTCAAAAATCGTTTTTTTGATAATGGCAGCAGTAATTTGCATAAAAATGGTATGTGGGACATTTTTTCAGCTTGGGGCCATAGCTAGTCATTTTCTACACATTCTTTCCAATCTAGAAACACTGATTAGAAGTATATCTCCGGGGGGTGCAGGGGGACCTAGTCTTCCTACTAGACTATCTAGGTTGGGTTTGAATCCTGGCGTAGCTGAAAGTTGTCATCCCAGTGTTTCACATGCAGGGTGATTCATCAATGTGTGTGCTGCCCCTCGGATGGACGTTAAGCTGGTCGCCCCGTCTGCCGCTATAAGTCGGTGAGCTTTAAAGATCCCACGGTGTCCTTCGTGAAGAGTAGGCAAGTTATCACCGGCATCTTGGCCAAATTACAAATTCCTCCCCTAATCTACAGAGGGCACTGCATCAGCGGCACAGCTGCACCATCAGCCAATGATGCTACCCGATAGCCTTGTCCTGCACATGAAAGAAGATTTATCGTTATGACTTATGAGAAGCTCATTTGAAAACGTCAATGCTTCAAATGCTATTCTCCACTCTTTGTAAAGTTTTACTGATGTGCATTAGTTGGCACACTTCTGTTCAGGACGTGGGGCGTGTGTTGTTTTCACACAGACAGACACGTTGGTTGAAAGGATTCTACGTTTAGCACAAGTTTATATCTCAATATATTTTGGCCTAAAGTCGCCTAAAGATATTTTGGCCATATCTCTCAATTATGAAGAATCACTTTACAAATTAAACAAGAAAAAGAGCAATCAGAGATTGCAAACCCTCGCCAAGATGTATTTTCAGTGGTTTTTAAGGTTTTTGTGTTAAAACAAATATGGCGGCCGAACCACGTAATGGATGACGTCATCATTATTTTCTTTCTCCACAAATTTATGCCTATATGACGTTCAAGAAATTTCATCTTGATCGGATGAAGTTTTGTACTTGTCGAATTATGACGTCATAATGGAGGCACCTATGACATCATCATTAACATATTTTATTCCCCATGGAGAGTTCTTTACAATGAGCCATGTGTCAATTATTTCTATTCAGCACTTTCAGAGATATAGAGGTGCAAAGTTTTTCGGTTTTTCCAAGATGGCGGCCGAACCACGTGACCGATGACGTCATCATTATATATTTTTTCTCCACCAGTTTATGCCGACATGGCGCTCAAGAAATTTCATCTTGATTGGATGAGGTTTCTTACTTGTCGAATTATGACGTCATAATGGAGGCACCCATGACATCATCATTAACATATTTTATTCCGCATAGAGAGTTCTTAACAATGAGCCATGTCACCATTTTTTCTATTCAGCGCTTTCGGAAATACAGAGGTGCAAAATTTTTCGGTTTTCCCAAGATGGCGGCCAAACCACGTGACCGATGACGTCATCATTATTTGTTTTCTAAACTAATTTATTCCTAGATTATGCTCAAAAAATTTCATCTTCATCGGATGAAGTTTTGTACTTGTCGAATTATGACGTCATAATGGAGGCACCTATGTCATCATCATTAACATATTTTATTCCGGGTACGTTTTTGCGAAAGGCACGTTTTTCATGGAAGTCCTTCAAGAACTTGCTGTCCATGTCTGACGTGCGACTGAAGGTGCTACAGGAATGTGGAATTTATTGGTTTCATGCGTTAGCATTCGCCATATCTGCATTGCCTGTTTGCTTCTGGCCTCCCACCTGTGCGCAACACGGATATCTCACTAGTTTTCCATAAACCGCCATCTCAAGAATGTAGTTTTCCTCGTCGCCAATTGTATAACGTCCCTAAGATCCAGTATCACTCCTTGAAGTTCATTAACAAAGGTTTATTGCAAGCGAAACCCAAAGTCATTCAGCAGGCAGCAACAATTACAGCAAACGTCTCCATTGCCAGCATGGCGCGCTCACGAAGCTCCACCATTCCGGATCAGATATATAATTTAAAAAACTTCAAATATCACATTAAAGCAAATTAACGCAATGAACTTACAACAATATCTCATGGTTTCACCACCACACTCAACACATCCTAGGAAGAGAACTAGTTTGCTCTCAAAACGTCAGGTGATTTTTTTTTTATGTAGAAGGCTCCAGGCACGGATTATGTAGTCCATCAAGGACAGGCTTAATCAATAATTTTTAAAGATGATTTTTTTTTTTAAAGATTAATAAAGCATTTAAAATTATTTTACTGCTCAGTGTGCTATCTTTTACAATATATATATATATATATTGTTGCGAATATGGAATTTGGCCTCCATATCCGCTTGTAAATATTCCCCTATTTTCTCCAATACTCCCCAACTTTCCCCGATCCCCCATTCCCTAGTCCCATTGCATGTAAATAACAATCAGTAGAGCCGACCTTCCCCTTATTCCCCCATTAAATGTCGTGCCCAGGTCCACCGCACCACACGTAGACAACTTTCGGACATCTTCCTAGTTATTCTTATTCTATGTCAGTTAAGGCCTCGTCTCCATTAATTATGACTCTTCGTTGCACCAGAATGTGATTATATGGCATCAGTAGTGAGTTTAGGACCTTTCCCATACCTCCTCCCATCTTCTTCCCCAAACAACAACAATAACAACAACTACAACAACAATTACAACAACAACAGAGGAGATGGCGGCGGAGCGGGGGAGGATGCGTCCTCACACCGGCTCGATTAGCTCCAGACCATGCGCTCCACGGGGTTACCCCGAAGGGGCTGGCTGTCAGCTCCTCGTCAGGGGCGGAGCCAGTAACCCCCCCCGCACGCACCCAATGAGAAGCAACGTGCCGATTCCACGAGGCGGAGCTAACGAGCCGAGGGCGTGTCACTCCCCGCCGGATATACGCGGCCCCGCGCCGGATGTGACGTGAGATGCGCCCCCAGCCTGGAGAGAGAAGTCGCCACCCCTCGAGCGCTGCAATACCTCCACCGCATCTCTTGAACTGGACCGTACGTGATCCTGCCCTGAGCACAGGTGCACCTGGAGCGATCGCTACCCGCTTTCCTGGCCATCAAACCCCGTGTGAGTGAGCCTTGTCCCGCGTTTACCTGTCGTCTGTCCGGGGATAATATAAGTGTGTTTAAGTGCCCACCTTCCTATGTTTCCCTCTTGTCCCTGTAATCTAAACCTTCCGCATTATTGTAATAACAACCTTTGAGAACCGTATCCCTGGTGTCGTGTCGTATTAATTCCAGCCGTGTGTCTTCTTTTTCCTTCATTGGTCTAGCATAGCGCGACTAGTCAACCCCGGGTGCAATCGGGGTAACTTGTACGGATACGGCGGCCATCCCGCTCGGCCCACCATACCATCAAAGTCGTATCTGTAACAATTGGTGTCGAGGAGTGGAATTCGAACCCGGGACTAAATTAGTTAGGCCCAAATTTTGGGAGGGAAAATCGAGCCGGAGCGCGTACGGCGCTCGACCGAATCGATTCGGAGCGCGTTTCCCGCGCGAAATTATAACGGCGAAATTTCAATTTGTTTTACGAAAATAAAAAATAAAAACCGAATTTTGAAAGTCGCGCTATGGCGGATCAAGACAGCTGGGGTCCGGTAAAGGAGAGTGAGGTAGGGTCGATCCAGGACCAAAATGAGGGACAGGAGGAGAGCGAAGCAGTGAGGGCGGCAGGTTCGCAAAATAGCGCCGTCACGCACGAAGAAGCGGGCGCGCAAAATGGCGCCTCGCTGGTCACCGTGCCCGCGACCGAAGTAGCGCCGCTGGGAAGATTGGAACTTTTTTTTATACAAATGACGGCCCTTATGGAAAAGAATAGTGAGCGATTGGAAAACCAAATGGGGGTAATGGGGAACCGGATGGATGCTCAGGGTGAGCGATTGGAGGGCCAAATGAGGGGTACCGGTGAGGGATTAGAAAAGAAATTTGAGGGGTTAGACAACGGGATAAAAGAAGTAAAGAATGGGTTAACGGGGGTAGAAAACAGAATGGCCGCTCAAGAGAATCAGATAGAGGGAGTGAAACATGGGTTAACGGGGGTAGAAAACAGAATGGCCGCTCAAGAGAATCAGATAGAGGGAGTGAAACATGGGTTAACGGGGGTAGAAAACAGAATGGCCGCTCAAGAGAATCAAATAGAGGGAGTGAAAAATGGGTTAGAGGGGTTAGAAAACAGTATGGAAGGCAAATTGAGGGACATGAGGGACCAAGCGGAAAGGGAAGTTAAACAAATGGAGCAGCAGATAGAGGGGGTCAGAATGGGGGTAGAAACCAAACTGGATGCTCACAGGGAGGAAATGGAGCAGATGAGGGTGGCATCTGGGCAGGAGATGCAAGTGATGGGAGAGGAGATCAGAGGAGGAGTGAGTGAGGAGGTCGGAGGAGTGCGCGAGGAGGTGAGGCACTGTAAGGAGCACATGGAAAAGGAGGTGAGAAAGGGGACTGTAAAGTTACAAGGGGGCATAGAGGACCTGACGCAGGAGGTGGAGCAGCTGACGGTGGGACAGACGGAGTTAGTGGAGCAGGTTCAAAGGAACACTGCGGTATTAGGAGGGTTGAAAGCGACACAGAAGGAACTAAAGGATGACTTGGTAGCGACGAAGAGGGAATGTCAGATGGTACGTGAGGGACTGACGGCGAGGTTGGACGAGGTGGTAGAGGTAATGGAGACGAAGGACCGGCAGGTGAGGACGCACCTGGAAACGGTCAAGGTAGCCTTGGAGGACGAGCTTGAGGAGACGTACCGGGGAATAAAAGAGGTGAAGCACAAATTAGAAGAAGTGGAAGAAGGGATGAGCGAAATTAAGAAGCGACGGAGAGGGGATAAGAAAGAGATAAAAGAGGAGATAAAAGAATTGGTCCAAAGTCTGTGTTTGGATCGTGATGATGTGCTCATTAACCGGATGAGGGATTCGCAGGTGATGGAGGAGAAGCGAAGAGGAAGAGGACCCGGTGTAAGTGGTGACCAATATGGTCGTGCGTATGATGCGCCAGGGGATTTAAGAAGCTTGGGGGTCGAGATGGACCCGGGTGTTCGTGAGAGGCCGTTGGTGAAGTGTGCGACAGGTCTGGTGTGCGAAAAAGGAGGTGTGCGAGAAAGTCCGACTCTGGGGTGTGTGAGGAAAAAGTGCGTGCCAAGGAGTGAGTGTGCTGGCGAGAGTGAGTCGGTCGTAGCGCGTGTGCGAGGGAGCACATGGAAGCGTGGTGTGGTGAGTGTTACAGAGGGTGTGACGGGAGAGTGTGCGCAGGAGTGTGCGCGAGAAAGGTGTGTGACGGACAGGTGCATGGGGAAAGAGTGTGCTGTCAAGAGTAAGGGTGAGTGCGTTGTCAAGAATGGAGGTGAGAGTAGTGAGAGTGACAAGGAGAGTGAGTTAGTTGTGACAGGTGAGCGAGGATGTACACCTGGGATGGAAGGATGCACACCTGGAATGGTAGAGCGTGAGTGGGAATGCACGCTGGAGTTGGTGGTGAGGCACGTGGTTGGGTGTGCGAATGAGGGCACACCTGTGATTGTCACAGAGGAGGTGACCGAGGAGGGGGCGCGAAGCGGTGTATTGGTGAGGTGTGCGAGCAACGAATGTGTGCCAAAGTGTTCGGTGGTCAGGTGTGTGACCAAGTCTGTGAGTGGAATGAGAGTACCTTGGTGTGTAAGGAAAGGTACGACGAGGAGCATGGAGACGGCTGGATGTGTGAGCAAGGAACGGGCTGCGGGGTGTAAGCGTCCAGGTGAGGCATCGACGTTACACGGGTTAGAGGTTAGGTCGACTTTTAGCCGAATCGGGCCCTCGGTGCGTGCTGGGCCTCGCTTTGAACGGCCGCGTCCGTGCTCCACTAGGCGGAGCGGGCAGCCCGATAAAAAGGGTCGTTATGGCGACCACGTTTTGTTGAGACGTGCCGGCAGGTCGAGATCGGGACATTGGATGGCTCCACGCCGAGGTGATGCGTGGGATCTCGGCCCGGGTAAGCCCCCGTCCCTGCACCGAGTGCCGGACGCATCCAGCCGATGGCACAAAACAACCAGCATCCATTGTTTGGCTTTACGAAGCCGGGCTTTGGACAAGGATTGGCGCACCGAGAGGCAGTAGTGAGTAGACTGGGTGATGAGGTTAGTGTTTTGGACCCAAAATTAGAGAAAAACAAAATTTGATGATTGGCAAAGGATTGGCAGTAGTGATTGGCAGATGATGGGCAGTGATTGGCAAATTTTTGATTTGTTGAAATTTGATGTGCAAAATTGGTAGTGAGAGACCCCCGATGTGGTGGGATGGCATCCCTGCCACCCTTCCCCTGAGGGGGGGCAAAGGAGCAATAGCTTATGGGGGGTATGGCAGTGAAAACTAGCCCGGGTGGGTTAGGATATGGTGTGTAGGGATCTAGCGAAGATTGACATTAGGTAACGTTAAGATTAGTTAGTGACTGATACCTGTAGTGGGGACGCAGGTAGATTAGTATGGATGATAATGACGTGGGAGCGCAATAGTTTAAAGGGACGACTGGGAAGCGCAAGTTTCAGAAGGGAGTAGTTAGCTGAGATGATGCTGTGTGTGTGAGGATTGAACAGGTGTGATTGCACAGGTGTGCAACTGGACAGGTGTGTGGAGCAGTGTATGAGTAGTGAGTGTGTGGATCAGCGCGAATGCGCTTGGGGAGAGAAGGGTGCAGGTGGCACCAGGTGTGAGAGCACAGGTGTGCAGGTACAGGTGTGTGGAGAGAGTTGGAGTGAGTGGTACGGAGTGGTGTGCATGGTGCGAAGGTGTGGATGGGGGAAGAGTGGACCCCTTTCACGAGCACCCGGGGCGGGTAGTGTAAGTGTTAGGTAGAGGGTGCAGGTAAATTGTGGTTGGATATTGGCATTTGTGGTGCGGTTGCAGAATGGTGTTGTGAATGGGTGCATTAGTGTTGTGGAAATGGCTGGGCGTGTAGCCTGTTAGTGTGTGTAGTTGGTTGGGCACTCCACCACTGTGAGGATGTCGGCCAGGTGAGGCCGCAGGTGGGCTCTGGGAGCCGGTAGTTGTGAGTGGGTGCCCGAGGATCCGGAGGATGGACCCGGGTAGCCCAGTGCCAGAGAGGGCACCGAGTGGGGAGAGTGCCAGAGGGCCTTCCCCAGGTAGTTAGGTTAGGGCAAGGAGCAGGTAAGCTCGGAGGCAACTGCAGTGGTGGAGGTGTGCAGGTGGGTAGACCCACTGGGAGAGGTACACGCCGCAGCCCAGAAATTGTGCGAGGGCACCGGGAGATGAATCGGGGGAGTGAGACCCCAAATTGAAGAGCACCACAGTTTGGCCAATGGGAATTGGTTTTTAGAACCCATAGTGTAAGAGGGCCAATGGTTTGGCCGGAGAGAGACCCCGGGTAGTGTAAAGTTGTTAAAGTCATTTAGGAGATAGTTAGGATTGATGAACCTGTCGCACCATACGCAGCCACTTGCCTGTGGTGATGATGATGACTCCACACCTGTGTTTTCTTTGTTTTGTGCAGGAAATGAAATTGCTGTGGATTTGTGAGACGCATCACGACGTGGATGAGACATTGGGGTGATTCCATCTCTCCCTCCCTAGGAGGGACTGATGATGAATTGGTGATGGCAAATTTTGATGTGCAGTTGGAGATGGCAAATTTTGATGAGAGTTGAAAATGGCAAATTTGATTGGTTAGGAGGGAGAGAAGACGAATTTGGTT
Source organism: Myxine glutinosa (assembly GCF_964187855.1). Classification (NCBI taxonomy): domain Eukaryota; kingdom Metazoa; phylum Chordata; class Myxini; order Myxiniformes; family Myxinidae; genus Myxine; species Myxine glutinosa. The sequence goes on along the minus strand of NC_136267.1, from coordinate 169,306,075 downwards.
TATGGGAGGAACGGGGAAGACAGTAGGGATGTTTGTCGATTTGTAAAGTAGATGTTTATGGGTAGTGTTGTGTTTTGTGGATACAGTAAGGGGTAAGGGAGGGGCCATGTAGGTTACCTGGTGGGGGGGGGGGGCGTACGATAGGAACGTACCTGTCTCACCTGGTTCCCATGTGCCCCCAGTGTGCATTACCTTATATTGCGTGCACCTTTGCGCCCTTACCACCTTACTCACTTGTTTCTTCTTTTGTCTCCCACCTCCGAGGATCTGGCTTTGGGGTAGAGAGAGAGGAGAGAGAGGTGCTGGCTACGCAGTTGTGGGCCTGCACTTTCGCTGTTGGCTGCCTGGATCGATACACCATATGGACCGCAATGTTTGTGGCCACCCACAATGGACCGCAGCTCTTTTGCGGCCAAGCACCACCCGTGGAAGGACCTATGGGTCAACGTGGCACCTATGCCATAAAGGTGAACCACTGTTAATTAACACCAAGTGCACCACAAGAAGAGCAAGAGACACCTGCAGGGTTAGGGGTTGTCGAATTTATTTTTATACCAATGAACAATGGTGACTGCACCGGATGGTGCTGACTGTGTGGTGGGGTGGTGCTTTTGATGCTGGGAAAGGGTGCTCTGCACGTTATTAAAGGCCGTCGGCCACAGAGCACTCGTGGGTTGGTGTATCGATGTTGGCAAGCGCGCTCTCTCTATGCATAACATCTGCATGTGTTCCTCCAAAAACAGGTCCTGGATCGTAGTGTAAATAGCAGCGTAGTCTTGTAAATAATGCTCCCTACCGGCTGTATGTTTAGTTTGAGGATTCTTTCCGGATTCGGTTATCCTGTGGGTGTGTTTCTGTGAGGAGAAGGGTGCAACGTCGCAGGGGGACATATTTACTCATTTGTGAATATCTGTAAAACTGTCGCACTCAGGGTAGAGTTAATAGTAGAGGGAACTACATTGCGTGCCACACTAAAGTAGGTAAAAATTTATCGGGTCGGGACGCCCCGAGGGTAGAGAAGGGTGCAATGTTGCGAATATGGAATTTGGCCTCCATATCCGCTTGTAAATATTCCCCTATTTTCTCCAATACTCCCCAACTTTCCCCGATCCCCCATTCCCTAGTCCCATTGCATGTAAATAACAATCAGTAGAGCCGACCTTCCCCTTATTCCCCCATTAAATGTCGTGCCCAGGTCCACCGCACCACACGTAGACAACTTTCGGACATCTTCCTAGTTATTCTTATTCTATGTCAGTTAAGGCCTCGTCTCCATTAATTATGACTCTTCGTTGCACCAGAATGTGATTATATGGCATCAGTAGTGAGTTTAGGACCTTTCCCATACCTCCTCCCATCTTCTTCCCCAAACAACAACAATAACAACAACTACAACAACAATTACAACAACAACAGAGGAGATGGCGGCGGAGCGGGGGAGGATGCGTCCTCACACCGGCTCGATTAGCTCCAGACCATGCGCTCCACGGGGTTACCCCGAAGGGGCTGGCTGTCAGCTCCTCGTCAGGGGCGGAGCCAGTAACCCCCCCCGCACGCACCCAATGAGAAGCAACGTGCCGATTCCACGAGGCGGAGCTAACGAGCCGAGGGCGTGTCACTCCCCGCCGGATATACGCGGCCCCGCGCCGGATGTGACGTGAGATGCGCCCCCAGCCTGGAGAGAGAAGTCGCCACCCCTCGAGCGCTGCAATACCTCCACCGCATCTCTTGAACTGGACCGTACGTGATCCTGCCCTGAGCACAGGTGCACCTGGAGCGATCGCTACCCGCTTTCCTGGCCATCAAACCCCGTGTGAGTGAGCCTTGTCCCGCGTTTACCTGTCGTCTGTCCGGGGATAATATAAGTGTGTTTAAGTGCCCACCTTCCTATGTTTCCCTCTTGTCCCTGTAATCTAAACCTTCCGCATTATTGTAATAACAACCTTTGAGAACCGTATCCCTGGTGTCGTGTCGTATTAATTCCAGCCGTGTGTCTTCTTTTTCCTTCATTGGTCTAGCATAGCGCGACTAGTCAACCCCGGGTGCAATCGGGGTAACTTGTACGGATACGGCGGCCATCCCGCTCGGCCCACCATACCATCAAAGTCGTATCTGTAACAATATATTGCAAAATCATGTAGCACAGGTAGTAGCTCACCAGTCGAATCAATTCGCCCTTGTCAAACACTCAACCTGTACACCAAATTTTGTCCAAATTCATCCATAACTTTTTGAGATATCCTGCTCACAGACAGACAAACAAAGATGAAAAATCGGTCAGAGACTGAGGACTTGCCAGAATGTACTTTTTATCGGCCATTTTGGACAAATACGGCGGCCAAACCACGTGACCGATGACATCATCATTTGTTTTCTAAACCAATTTATTCCTAGATTATGCTCAAGAAATTTCATCTTGATCGGATGAAGTTTTGTACTTGTCGAATTATGACGTCATAATGGAGGCACCTATGACATCATCATTAACATATTTTATTCCCCATGGAGAGTTCTTTACAATGAGGCATGTCTCAATTTTTTCTATTCAGCACTTTCGGAGATATAGAGGTGCAATTTTTTGGGGGTTTTCCAAGATGGCGGCCAAAACACATGACCAATGACGTCATCATTATATATTTTTTCTCCACCAGTTTATGCTGACATGGCGCTTAAGAAATTTCATCTTGAACGGATGAAGTTTTGTACTTGTCGAATTATGACGTGATAATGGAGGCACCCATGACATCATCATTAACATATTTTATTCCCCGTGGAGAGTTCTTAACAATGAGCCATGTCTCAATTTTTTCTATTCAGTGCTTTCGGAGAAAAAGAGGTGCAAAGTTTTTCGGTTTTTCCAAGATGGCGGCCGAACCACGTGACCTATGACATTAGAATTATCATTAGAAAATTCTACAGATGGAGATGCAACGATGGTGAAAATTTCCTGTCAATTGGACCAACGGTTGCAGAGAAAATCATATTTATTCTGTGCGGACAAACAGACAAATGAAAAATCGGTCAGAGACTGAGGACTTGCCGGAATGTACTTTTTTTTTTCCGGCCATTTTGGACAAATATGGCGGCCGAACCACGTGACCAATGACGTTATCATTATTTGTTTTCTAAACTAATTTATTCCTAGATTATGCTCAAGAAATTTCATCTTGATCGGATGAAGTTTTGTACTTGTCGAATTATGACATCATAATAGAGGCACCTATGACATCATTATTAACATATTTTATTCCCCATGGAGAGTTCTTTACAATGAGCCATGTCTCAATTTTTTCTATGCAGCACTTTCGGAGATATAGAGGTGCAAAGTTTTTCGGTTTTTCCAAGATGGCGGTCGAACCACGTGACCGATGATGTCATCATTTTTTTTTCTCCACCAGTTTATGCCGACATGGCGCTCAAGAAATTGCATCTTGATTGGATGAAGTTTTATATTTGTCGAATTATCGAATTATTATGATGTCATAATGGAGGCCTTGGGCCTAGATAGTTTAAAATTGGGCACAGTCTATTCCAGGGCAAGACAAATGTGTGTGTAAAGTATGGCGATTCTATGTGCAATGATGTAGACGTCGTACTGCGCACAAACAGACAGACAGACAGACAGACAGACAAACCAACCAACATACTTGCCGGAATCTTTTCCGGCAAGTAACAAACAGACAAACAAACAGACTCAAATGCAATACCCTCTCCTATGGCGAGGGTAAAAATTATCGTATCACGATCTGGATCTCGATCTTCACCAAAATCGAATCAATTCGTCCTTGTCACAGACCCAACCTGTGCATCAAGTTTAATCGAAATCAGTCCTTAACATTTTGAAACATCCTACTCACAGACAAACACACCAACAAACAGACAGACAGACAGACAAACTAGAAATCGGTCAGAGACCGAGGACTTGCCGGAATGTACTTTTTTATCAGCCATTTTGGATCATTAAAAGTAAATAATGACCTCTGCCAAAGTTCAAACGATGTGGGTTTAATCCCTACATGAGATAATTCCACATCGCTATTTTGGTGGTGTATAAGCTAACAGATCACTGTCTCCATCGATTTTGCCAAGGCCATAACACCTATCGGCTCAAAATCCTTTTAACTGTTGACTTGGTAGTTATTAAAATGAAGGAAACATGTATTGGGAGTACATGCGACATAGCGATTGTGAATGTGACAGCTCTGAGGCGTTTCCCTTCACATCGCAGTGACAGCGAGCACCAACATGGCGGCTGTTAGATTAAAATCCGGCTTCAAGCCCCCTCACCACCCAAAGCCTTCGACCAGACATATTAACACGCTCCTCACCCTTCATTCCCGTTCTTCAAAGCAAAGCGGTAAAAATTGTTGTATCGCCATTATATTATACTAGCGGTAACCCGTGAAAATCACGGGCATAAATAGTGTTTATGTTCATACAAACTAACTTGCCCTTCCTCTTCCTTTCCGCTTCCTTTCAAAATAATTGTCAGTTGCAACCAACATTCATTCTGGCGGATCTCCTGAATATCGCTTTGTATTCAACTGCAGTATTGTCTCTTATAGTGTGGTTACTGGTAAGTATCCCCTTTACATTTCTGATCGTATTTATATTTGTATTAAAAGGCGTAGCATGCCTCTCGAGTCGCTGCGCGTCCGGCACACATCAGGACGTCTTCTTCTTCTCCTCGGTAGCAAGTGCAGCATCTCACTGTGCGTAAAACAAAATGGCGCGGGTTATTCAAAACTTTTCACTGATTTTCAGCTTTTATTCCACACTTATAGACATTTGGAGACATAGGTATGCTTATATGGAAGGGTTGATCATAACTACATGGTATCACACATATCTTAGGGCGACAGGAGGAATAGCTAGAGAGAAGTTCCGATTACAAACTTCAGAAATAAGCGTTTTAATGATGTAGATTACTAGCAACTTTACCCGCCCTGATGGCGGGGCTTCAATTGTGGGGCGGGGCTTCAATTGGGGGGCGGGGTTTCAATTGGGAGGTGCAAATGATTGGGTGACCATCGTTTTGGGTGACCTTGAGCTTGACCTTGGGCCTAGAGAGTTTAAAATTGGGCACAGTCTATTCCAGGGCAAGGCAAATATGTGTGTAAAGTATGGCCATGCTATGTGCAACGATGTACACGTAGTACTGCGCACAAACAGACAGACAGACAAACAGCCAGACAGACAAACCAACCAACCAACATACTTGCCGGAATTTTTTCTGGCAAGTAACAAACAAACTAGAAATATGTCATGCATAGCACGATACTTGCAAAATCCCTAAAATAAGTTGTTGACCTTTGGCCTGTGGTGACCTGTTGACATTTAGACCCCATAAATTTTAGGTGGTTGAATTGAGTGACTTGATATGCAAATCCTGTTCAAATTTCAAGTCGATCGGATGAAAATTGAGGATTTCAGTAATTGCAAATAAGTTGTTGACCTTTGGCCTATGTTGACCTTTTGGCCTCAAAATAAATCCGCTTCTTACTTCTTGCAATATTCTGCACTTCCGGCACCTGGTAGAGCACATACCTTCGCCAGGTTGAACAATTTACGTTTTGTATCCCACTGATAGGCCAGATCTGGATTTGGACATGAACCAAAATCGAATTGGCTTGTTATTGTCGCCAATCCAACTCATCCACCAAGTTTTGGCATAAGTCGTCCACAACGTTTTGAAATATCATACTATATATCGATTTGGCCCCATCACTTAATGGTGAAGAATCACTTGAAATATTTGAAAATTCATGTATTCCGATCCAGATTCGGATCTTCACCAAATCGAATCAGTTTGTGCTTGACACACAACCAACCTGTCCACCAAGTTTTGACTGAATCTGTCCATAACCTTTTGAGATATCCTGCTATATATCGTTTTTGGCCCTATCTCCCAATGGTGAAGAATCACTTTTTAAATAACTCTGATCCAGATCCAGAATTGAATCTTCACCAAAAATGAATCAATTCTTCCTTGTCACACACACAACCGATCCATCAAGTTTCATCCGAATTCGTCTGAAACGTTTTTAAGATATACTGTTCACAAACAGACAAACAAAGAAACAAGAAGATGTCATGCGGAGCACGATACTTGCAAATTCACTCTCCCCCCCCCCCCCAACCCCCAGAAAGGTTGCCATTGGTCCATCAAATTGTCCATTTCATCAACATTAAAATTGATGATCTTGATCAAAGCTCGGGTCAATAGGATGAAAAGTAATGATTTTTCAGATGAAAATGGATGATTTTAGAAATTTGACCTTGAGATGACCTTTGACCTTTTGACCTCAAAAACAGTTGGTTTCCCAATTCAGTGAGACACTATACAGATGCTGTTAAATTTTCAAGTCAATTGGATGAAAATTGATGATTTTGGATGTTTGACCTTGAGTTGACCTTTAACCTTTTAACCTCAAAAACAGTTGGTTTCCCAATTCAGTGAGGCACTATGCAAATGCTATTAAATTTTCAAGTCAATTGGACGAAAATTGATGATTTTGGATGTTTGACCTTGAGTTGACCTTTAACCTTTTAACCTCAAACAGTTGGTTTCCCAATTCAATGAGGCACTATGCAAATGCTGTTAAATTTTCAAGTCAATCGGATGAAAATTGATGATTTTGGATGTTTGACCTGAGTTGACCTTTGGCCTTTTGACCCCCAAAAATAGTTGGTTTCCATATTTAGTGACTCAATGTGCAAATACTGTTCAATTATAAAGTCAATCAGATGAAAATTGACGGTTTTTCCTAATGAAAATTGATGATTTTGGAATTTTGACCTTGAGTTGAACTTTTTATCTCAAAATAGTTGGTTTCCCCATTTAGTGACTCAATGTGCAATTGTTCAATTTTCAAGTCAATCGGATGAAAATTGGCAGTTTTGGAAGTTTGACCTTGAGTTAACCTTTGACCTTTTGACCTCGAAATATTTGGTTTTCCAATTTAGTGACCCAATATGCAAATGCTGTTCAATTTTCAAGTCAATCGGATGAAAAATGGCAATTTTAGAAATAAGACCACCAGATGACCTTTGACCTCAACATCAATAGGCTTCTCAATTGTGATGACCTCTACAGCTGAGTGAAGTTTCATGACGATCGGTTTCGAATTGTGACCTGTAGGCGAGTGACAGATAGATAAACAGATAGACAGAATAACAACCGCAACCACCCAATGTCCTTGAAAAATCCTCGATTTTGCAAGTAACAAGAAAGATGTCATGCAGAGCACGAAACTTGCAAAATCCACCCCCTCCCAAAAAGTTGCCATGGATACATCAAAAGGTCCATTTCATTAAGATTTAAATTGACGATCTTAATCAAAGCTCGTGTCAATCGGATGAAAATTGACGATTTTTCAGATGAAAATTGATTATTTTAGAAGTTTGACCTTGAGCTGACCTTTGACATTTTGACCTCAAAAATAGTTTGTTCCCCAATTGAGTGACACAATATGTAAATCCTGTTCAACTTTCACGGTAGTCGGATGAAAAGGACAATTTTAGAAATTTGACCTCAAGATGACCTTTGACCTCAAGATCAAGAGGCTTTTTGGAGGGAAATGTTGACACGTTCTGTGAGCAGTGACCCGGGCGCGCATGCGCATTACGCGCGTACCGGGAATGACCTTGCGGGTCGGACTCGTGCGTCGTCTTCCTTTCCACCCCTTAATCCTGCGGACAACGGCACTCAGACAATCTGCCCCACCACCCCGGACCCTCGGTGATTGAGAAATCAGCAACCACCATGACACATCGCGACCTCGTAATTGGAGTCATTGAAAACACGCTTAATCGGCTCGAATGGTCCCATGCGTCATGCGTCATCACGATTCACGAACCCATGAAGCTCCTTAAGAGGAGGAAGAAGAGGGGTCCGTGAGTCACGGTGTGAGGCCGCGAACACGTGACAAAACCGCGCTCGGCCATCGTTAATATGTTAATTTAGTTAAAGTTTAGCAAAACGAACCACGTGAGGAAAACAATGCGGAGAATGTCCCATTAATTTGTTCTTATATAAAATACATTCCGACCGGCTTTGCTCTCCAAGTTAAAGCGGATTTTTTAATCGAATCATAACAACGCGAAACCCGCAGGACATCTTTTAATTGACGCGACACGTGGTCAACATGCAGGGGTTTACCGACTTCCGGTGTCACATACTCAGGCTCCGCCCACTACCTTCAAGGGTAAGAGGTCTCGCGCTTCACCGGTGTCCGGGACTCCGTGCGGGCTCCATGTTTTGCCTCGGGCCTTGGTCTCACGCGTCCCTAGCAACCGGTGCCTTCCCGCGTCTCTCTGCCATCCCTAACCTTCCGCTCCTTCGTTCGCGTGAACCCACGGATCTCCATTGATTTTGACTGTGACGTCTCATGTGGTTGTGCAATGCCGCTGATTATGCTGCGATAAGCTCTGCCAGGCCACACTGCGCCGCCACGCGTCGGCAGGGCTGAGACCCCTTCAGGTAAGAAGACCATTCGAGGGTCGTGCATTGACGTGGAGATCCAATCGAACGTGTTATATAAAGTGTTAATTGAAGCCAAGAAAGATTTGCACCAAGCTTTCGCTTCACAGGGAGCAAATAGTGATTGAACGGGAGGAGGTGGTGCTGGGGGGTTGTACGTACGTAATGGGGGGCATTTGAGGTGTTATTCCCGAACCAGGTGTCATCCCGACCGGGGCCTCACCTGTTGTCACTCCATGCGTCCATCCGGAGCCTCGACTCGATCACTCCACGCATTTCATTCGATATTCGGCAAGTGTGCAATGACTGTTTTAGGGCCCCAGTCAAGGCCTGCCTTTTTTGCATATGAAAAAAGGTAAAAAGTCCAAACATTTGAACAGCCACGGACGTGCACCTTGACCCCATGGTCAAGGCACAACGTCAACAAGGCTGTCCCAATAACAATACACATGCGCCTCAACCCCAAGAGGGAAGCGCATGGTCGTTCAAACGCATGCATCATGCCCCCGAGGGGCCACAATGCATGGTCATTCACTTGGGACCACTCCTCTCAATAGGAGTAAGACCCCTTGATCCACTGACGGGGAATTTACTCCTGTCAGGTCGTCACCCTGGGCACGAGGTTATGAGGGACGTCAAATGATTTTGGGATTGATTTCCAAATTTTGTCATTATATTAAAAAAAAAAAAAAAAAAAAAAAAATATATAGGGCTAATGCACCTGGGCTCACCTGGTAGAACCAGGGAACCACTGGTAGATGTGGATGACCCACGAAATATGTAACGAAGAAAGCAAATACCTATTTTGGGGGGGCAAACCCCTGTACACCCCTCGACCCTTAATTTTTTTTAATATTAAATACCTTGAACAGACTTTAGTAGATCACAGGTGATGAAGGTTGTGGTCAAGTTTCATCGAAATCCTGTGTGTAGTTTCAGAGAAGAAAGCAAATCCAGTACCTGTTTTGTATTGTCAAAATGTTTTTTTGTCAAATCCCCACATTTCCCACCTAACGGAAAGTTGAAAGATGTGAAAAAGTTCCATCAGGATTCACCCACCCGATATCAATTTTGTAGTTGATGTTTTTTCCCCATTTTGACCCCCGTGACTTCAAGTCCCCAACCACCTGGGGCATGAACCGGGGGGGGGGGGGGGGGGGCAATTCCAAAAAATCGATGCATATTCCATGCGTCCTCCAATGTTGATTTTGCACATGCAAAGATTCATTTAAAAAATGTTTAAAATGTGCCCGTAATTGCATTTTTGACCTTTTGGTGTTTGACCTTTTGACCCTGCTGCTCTTGCACATTCTTGGCAAAAATAACACTGCTCTTGTACATTCTTGCTATGTGGTGGTCATAACTACGAGGTTTGGTGAATATCTGCCCAATTCTGAATAGGAGAAGATAGCGTGACGGACAGACAGAGTCGATGTCTCTGTCTGGGAGTGAAACAAAATAGAAAATCATTCCAAACAGGAAATTGACTGGTTTTAAGGACTTCATAAAGGACACAACCAGGCACGAATAACGAATGTAACATGTTAGATATGGTGGTTTACACATCACAGTGGTAAACTTCTGGAAAAAAAATATATATATGCAGTATATAATTTTTTTTTCTACAACCTCTAAAATCTATTTTATATCAATTTAATTATCTATATAATAATAGCGTAAGGACTCGACTTTGTTATCCCTTTTACGCCGCACCCAGTGACCCGATGCCCACGGCACTAATGGATTTACGATCTACGAACCGCGCTCTTTGTTTATCACGTACAGCCACACTCGAAAAATCTGAATTAGTCGTTTGGGGCCCAAAAGCATCCGATTAACGGCCGATACGACGCCATCTTTCGACGCCATCGTCCGACGCCATCGTCCGCTTTCGACGCGTCTGCTGGGCGAAGGCGATGCGAGCCGTCAGCTGATTGGACAGTCGAGTGGTGTCATTAAATAATGGGCCGTGCTTACTGCTTACTGATATTGATCTGAAACTTGCAAATGGGCATCGTATTGCAAAGCAATTTTCCTTCTTATATTATTCAAGTCTAAAATACACACCCACACACACACATAAATCAGCTGATCGTCAAATCTGCATTCCCTACAACCAGTGATTACAGGTTTAAAAAATGATTTTTTTTACGTATTGACTCAACGATGTAAATAGGAAAGTGTGGCGGACACGAAAGCACTGACGTGGTGACATCACCCCGCACACCAAGTGGGGGTGGGCCACGCCAGGGAGAGATGCGTGGCCTCACGATATACACGGGGCGCGCAGCCCTGAGCAGCTCAGTGTTACAGTGAGCTCTTGAAATAAAGACTCTTACATATTGCCGCGTTGTCCGCTTCCTCCTTGCTTACAAGTAGCGCGCGTAACACCGTGCTTTAAAAGCATTAATTTAATTATTTCCTTCTTATTCTGTAAAAGCGGCCTCGACGGTATAGTGTGCGATTGCCCAAAGCAGGTTCTTATTTTGACAATCGTTAGTCGTACAATAAATACTTACGGAATATTAAATGAAAAAAATGTTTCTTTCTTGAATATTTTAAAGGATTTTGTTTTTCATTCCACATGGTGTGTTTCTTCCCTCCCTCTGTGGACAACCGAGTGCCGGCTTCCGGTGGTAGTATAATCCTCTGTAGCAGTGTAGGGTTTTATGAGCCAATGATTATGGTGCGGCGCATGTCGAGTCACAGCAGGATTTTATGAAACGCCATTTGAAGTTGTGAAAAAGGTCAGAGTACCTGCTAACATGTCAAGCTACAGCAGGGCGGCGCAGGTCAGTTATAGTTAACGGATCAATGAGAATGTCCTTTACTGTATGTACTGTACTTTACCGCATCGGTTAGAAACGCTGCCGCAGGAGATCTCCGATGGTCTTTACTTTAGCTTCTGTTTTGGATTCGGTTCCCGCCTCCTGATACCTCGCAGGTGTGACGTCGCATCAGAGGACGTTAAGCCAGCTGTCTCATCTGATTGGACAGTCGAAGGCGACAGCAAGCCGTCCACTGAGTGGACAATCCAGAGCATGCATTTGTGCCGGTGTCGGCTATCGTTGTTCATATACGCACTCTTCATTCTCATCTTTCTTCCTAACTCTTACTCGGACAAGCAAATCCCCTATGCCATCCATAATGGTACACTCTATGCATACACCACATCCTCCCTTCCGTGGATGTTCCACGGGTTTCGGCTAGTCTATATAATAGCGTAAGGACTCGACTTTGTTATCCCTTTTACGCTGCACCCAGTGACCCGATGCCCACGGCACTAATGGATTTACGATCTACGAAACGCGCTTTTTGTTTATCACGTACAGCCATACTCGAAAAATCTGAATTAGCCGACGTTGGGGCCAAAAAGCATCCGATTAACGGCCGATACGATGCCATCTTACGACGCCATCTTACGCCGCCATCGTATTGGCGTCTGCTGGGCGAAGGCGAAGCAAGCCGTCCGCTGATTGGACAGTCGAAGGCGACAGAAAGCCGTCCACTAAGTGGACAATCCCAGAGTGGTGCTATGCCGATTCCTATTACGAATCCATTCATTTTTCAAAAGTATATCGTAGCGTTGTCATTTAAGTAGATTGCAATAAATACGTTGTTCATATACGCACTCTTCATTCTCATCTTTATTCCTAACTCTTACTCGGACAAGCAAATCCCCTATGCCATCCATAATGGTACACTCTATCCATACACCACCTCCTCCCTTCCGTGGATGTTCCACGGGTTTCGGCTAGTCTATATAATAATAGCGTAAGGACTCGACTTTGTTATCCCTTTTACGCCGCACCCAGTGACCCGATGCCCACGGCACTAATGGATTTACGATCTACGAACCGCGCTCTTTGTTTATCACGTACAGACATACTCGAAAAATCTGAATTAGCCGACGTTGGGGCCAAAAAGCATCCGATTAACGGCCGATACGACGCCATCTTACGACGCCATCGTATTGACGTCTGCTGGGTGAAGGCGAAGCAAGTCGTCCGCTGAGTGGACAACCCAGAGCATGCATTTGTGCCGGTGTCGGCTATCGTTGTTCATATACGCACTCTTCATTCTCATCTTTCTTCCTAACTCTTACTCGGACAAGCAAATCCCCTATGCCATCCATAATGGTACACTCTATCCATACACCACATCCTCCCTTCCGTGGATGTTCCACGGGTTTCGGCTAGTACACATGGACACTGTAGAACTCAACTTGCCACATCGGCACTTTCAAAACCCTTTCATTTAGCAGTAAAATATTACAGCATTTTACATCATCTCAACCAATCAGATTTGCTGTTCGCAGACCATGCCCATGTCCGTTTTTTCTCAACACTGCGTGGGATAAAATGTTCCATAAACTTTCCAGTGAGCTCGTTGAATAAGGTGACATACACAAAGCACCTGACGCTTTGTGGTGGTGGTGGGGGAGGGGGTGGCGGTGAAAGACGCCAACGAAACAAATGAGAGAGTTCATTGAACACCTTACCTCGCACAATATTGAGGGAAGGACAATGGGAAGGATCTTTTAAACTCTTGCTAAGTTGCATTTCTCAGCACGATCCATTTTTTTTTTTTTTTTACAAGCCACAATTTTGTCTGAATCTCTATTCCCCAACGACGAGCCTTAGCGACAAATTTCATTGGTCGAGGTGGCATAAAATGGCGTAATATTTTGTCCAAGCACTGCTAAACTGGAGGTTTTTGGAAACGACAAGAAGGCAATTTGTTTTCTACAGTGCTCAAAAATATATAATTCAATTGAAATAAAATAAAAGTTATAAAGGCTGTATAAAAAAATACTTTTTTCAGAGGTTTACTGCTGTTGATGCACCATCTTTTGCACCACATTATTTAACACGCTACATTAGTTATTTGTGCCCATTGTTTGTGTCCATAACATCCTCCAAAATAATATGTTACCTGTTTGGAATGATTTTTCAATATTTTTGACTGTCAGACAGACAAGCAGACAGAGTAAAAAAATTTTTTTTACCTTATTCCTCTCTGCACACACATGATCGGGACAAATTCATTGTCAAAGTGACAAATTAACTGCTGAACTGCAGGTTCATGTTCCGATTTGTATTCTTCCGTGTTCAAAATGTCAAATTATATTGCAATTAAGTAGTTCCTCTATCATAGACTGCCGTCTGTAGACAGGCAGACAGACAAAGTGGACCAATTGCTAAACCCCACTTTTCATTTCGTGCATGGGGGTTATTAATGCTAGCAGACAGGACACCCAGCTTAACATCCATTTGAGGATCCATGCAACCTGATGCAACACCCTTCCTGAAAGCCTGGTGTTGGCTTAGTGGTTAGGGTGCCGGCTTGGGATCCTAGGATCCTGGGTTCGAATCCCGGTCGATTGCTGAAATAACGCCAGGGGGGTTGACTCAGCCTGTCATCCTTCCAAGGTCGGCAAATTGAGTACCAGTTCACTGGCAATTCCCTGTGTGTTGCAAGAGGCGACTAACAGGGTTGGCGGCAGGAAGGGCATCCGGCCATAAAAATTGCTTCAAAAAGTGGACCACAGTGCCTGAAAAAGGCCAACCCCTGCTCTGTGGGGGAAAATGGCCTCTAAAGGTGGTTCGTGTCAAAATGTCATTATATTGCAATTAAGTAGTTCCTCTATCATAGTGGTGGTGGTGGTGGTGGGGTTTAGCATCAGTAAACCGTACATCATCATCACCGTACCCAGCATCAACAGCAGTAAACCTCTGAAAAAAAGTGGGGTTTAGCATTTGGTTCACTTTGTCTGTAGACAGGCAGACACACAAAGTGAACCAATTGCTAAACCCCACTTTTCTTTTCACGCATGGGTGCTATTAATGCTAGCAGATGGGACACCCAGCTTAACATCCATTTGAGGATCCATCCAGCCTGATGAAACACCCTCCCTGAAAGCCTGGTGTTGGCTTAACCTGGATTTATCCCATCTCGTTTTCAGTTGTCATACCCTTCCTCCCGTCCATGGTACACGGAATCTTGTGGTGAGGCTGTTGCCCTGAAACAACTTGCTTTCGTCTCCTGGAAAGCAAATCCAACGGAAGGAAATCTCATTTCCTTTCACAAAGCCCGAAACAAGTGTGTGTCCACCCTCAGGAGAGCCAGGAAACAATATCTCACCGTTCTCAAGACCGAACTCTCTTATCTGTCTCCCTCTTCCAAATCCTGGTGGCGTCTGGTCAAATCTGTTTCTGGTGTTTGTTCCCCCTCCATCCCCTCCCTCACCTCAAACGGCTTAACGGCTGACTCCGCACGTGAAAAAGCTAAATGCCTCAACTCTGTGTTTGCCTCTAAATCTTGTGTCCCAAACCCATCCCTCTCTGTACCCACCGTACCCAGTCGTACCCAGCTGCTCCTGGACTCTGTGTCCTTTCCTCCTGACAAGGTGGAAAAGTTTCTGTCAACCCTCGACTCTGATTCTGCAACTGGTCCTGACGGCATCAGCCCACGGGTCCTAAAATCATGTTCTTCCGCTCTTTCACTCCCTCTTTCTGTTCTCTTCACCCTCTCTTTTGCTCAAGGTCATCTGCCATCTGCTTGGAAATCAGCCAACATCACCGCTTTGCACAAAAAAGGTGCAAAAACAGATCCTAGCAACTACAGACCAATCAGCCTTCTCCCCATTATCAGCAAAGTCATGGAATCAATCATTGCTTCAGATATGAAATCTTTCCTCTTCTCCAATGGCTTGATCTCTGATCATCAATTTGGTTTCAGACCTGGTCACTCTACTCTGGACATGCTGCTTCTGCTTTCTCAACAATGGATGGAGGTCCTCAACGCCAAACAGGAAATTAGAGCTGTCTCCCTTGACATTTCACGTGCCTTCGATACGGTCTGGCACCCTGCTCTGCTCACCAAACTCTCCTCCTTTGGTATCCATGGAAATATCCACGCATGGCTCGCGGACTTCCTCTCTGGTCGTAGTCAACATGTGGCCCTGAATGGGTTTCTCTCATCTCCTCTTCCTGTTCAGGCTGGAGTTCCCCAAGGTAGTGTTCTGGGCCCTGTGCTTTTTCTGGTCTTCATCAATGATCTCTCTGACTCTCTTGAAAATCCTCTCTATCTCTTTGCTGACGACTCTACTCTCTGTCGCTCCATTCCTCATCCCTCAGATCGGCAGTCTGCAGCCTCCTCACTCTCTGCAGACCTGGACAAAATCACAGACTGGGCAAACAAATGGAACATGTCTTTCAATCCTGATAAATCTCACACTCTTACGATGTCTCTCCGAAAAGACCGACTGGAAAACCCTCCCATCCACTTTCTGAATAATCCTCTCCAAGAAGTTCTGTCACTCAAGCTTTTGGGTCTCACTATTTGCCATGATCTTTCCTGGGAAAACCACATTTCAAATCTGGCCTCCAAAGCCAGTCGCCGATTGGGCATCCTCCGTCGTGCGAAGTCCTTCCTTGGCACACCTGAGCTCCTCACCACATACAAGGCTTTCATCCACAGCTCTATGGAATACTGCTCTCCCCTCTGGTCTGGTGCTCCTGCCTCACACCTAGCCCGTCTTCACGCTGTTGAAACCAAAGCGTTCAGAATCATTGGAATCTCCCGTGATGAAGCTAACTCCAAGGGCCTTTCACTCACTCACCGCAGGCAGGTTGCTGGTCTTTCCGTCTTCTACCGACTCCTCTCTGGCCTTGCCCCCCCAGCCCTCTCTGGGCTCTGTCCCCCAAATATTCCTACAGGTCGCACAAGATCTGCCTGCAACCCTCTTATGGTTAAACTGCCAAAATCAAGACTTTCTGCTCACCTTCACTCCTTCATTCCTCTTTTCTCCCGCCTCTGGAACAAACTCCCTCACTCTCTTCAATCCCACTCCACCCTCCAGGTCTTTAAAACAGCTGTTCACCACTATCTCTTATCCTCCCCCATCCAAAACCTTGATCTTTTCTACCCCCACTAATTTCGGTCCCCTTGTGTTTTATACCTCTCCCCCCCCCCCCCCCCCCACTCCCCTGCCCATGCCTCCTGCCCCCAAGCACTCTCCCTCCCACACTTCTCCCTGCTCTCAAATGTTGTGGTTGTGTGCTTCCCCTTCTCTCCCCATCTTGTCTTCCGCTCCCTCTTTTTGTATATTTTGTTTGTCTGGTTGATTTGTTTGTGAAATAAATGTTAGCTCTTTCACGAGCCTCGATTCAGTATACGCACACAAAAAAAAAAAAAAAAAAAAAAAAAAATACAAAGAAAAAACATTTAAGGTGGTTGGTTGGCTTGAGATCTTATGACCCTGAGTTTCAGCCCCTGTCTCTATTTTGTGCAGTGGCTAATAATCACCCCCTCTCCAGCAGGGGTCATTAAACCACTTGCAATGTGCTATGTGTACAGATGCAAATAGTAAGTTGCTTCCAAACCTCCCCCCCCCCCCCCAATCGATTGAGGGGTGGGGGCGGAATTATTTTGTGTGTGCAGAGATGTAGCGTATGTGACAAGCACGAAATGATTAGATTTTGGTGAATATCCAGATTCGGATCCGGCTACAAGAATTTTTTTAGTGATTCTTCACCTTTGAGTGATATGGCCAAAAATTATATATAGGAGGATATCTCAAAAAGTTGTGGACGGATTTGGACGAAACTTGGTGGACCGGTTGGGTGTGTGACTAGGACTAATCATTTCGATTATGGTGAAGATCTGAATATGGATTCGGATATGAGTTATTTAATTTTTACGTGATTCTTCACCAAAATAGGGCCAAAAACGATACATAGCAGGATATCTCAAAGTTGTGGATGGATTTGGATGAAATTTGTTGCAGGTTGTGTATGTGACGAGGAAGAATTGATTCAATTTTGGTGAAGATCCGGATCCGGATCCGGATCCAGCTAGTAGATTTTTTTTTAGTGATTCTTCACCATTGAGTGATATGGCCAAAAACGAGGGGTAGATCAAGGTATGAAAGACTGGACCTATACTATGGTGATTCCTGTGATTGATTTTGATTAAAGGTGATTCTGTATTGTGATTTTCTGGTCTACTCTGATATACAAAACATAAATTGTTCACCAGGCGGACGTTTGCTCTCTACTGAGTGCCGTTCTAGTTTTGTATAATAGGATGGCTGAGTGATTCCGGGTTGGCCAGTTTAACAGTCAGGTGTGTAGTCTGTGTTCCAGCAATGGACAAGCTGTTTCGGAAGTCAGTTTTGTTTTTCCGCACCATACTGAAAATCCTCTCCTTGGCAGCATTGGAGTGCGGAATGAGCAAGACCAATTGAGCGGCAGGAAGGGTCATTCCTCTCAGTGGTATATAGATTACAGTAGATCTCGGTTTGGGCATCAAGAACTTAGGGGTGTGTTTATTTACCAAGTAGAATGTTGTTGCTCTGTTGTTGTTGTTGTTGTTGTTGTTGAGAGCTCTCCAAGTGGTTTAAGCATTCGAGCAAGCACGTCATTCAAAACCGTTGATATTGAACGGCTGGCTTGGCAAGCACTAGCTAGCTGCTTGGTAACTAAACACACCCCGGGTTGCAAAAATCCCCTTGGGTGGGGGAGGAAAGGGGAAAGTCAAATCGCGACAACCTCCGTCATGTGAACTTTCGTCTCCCCGTCAAGTTTGGTTCAGATTGGATAAGTAACGACCGAATGTATCGCAGTCAAAAATCATCAGACAGACAGACAGACAGACAGACACCAAATTGCGTATTTTTGTATGATGATAGTCGGATAAGTTGATAGATTGAATTATTGTGGTGTTGATGCAGCACAGGCATGATGGGCCAAACGGTTTCCTCCAGAATCAGTTCCTTGAGTGTAACTGTTGAAACTCGTGATACCTGTGAAAGGTTTTGGTCTCATGATTATAACTTGTGTTGATCAATTTTATTTTTTAATAACTATAATCCATCTCTTTTGCCACAAATTTCTTGAGGGCACCTGACGGTACGTTTTACTTCCCTCGTGTTGAAAATGCCACATTTTGTTTGCTTTGTTGTTTGAAGTTTCTCCTTCCTTGCTAAAGGAGTTGTTAACAATTGCCCAACGCCTTTTCTACTGTTGATCTCTTTTGAAACCGACAGCAATTGCTTCATCCTGTCCTTTGGGCCAAACTGTCATGGGAGATTAGCCTGTGGTTTCTATTCTCTGTCTGTGGCAACATGTGATAAAGACGGCACCTATAAATGCTCCACAGTGTTCCAAGGTGATGTAACACACAATGCCACAGCCCAGTGAGCGATGTTATACGATTCGTTATCCCAATGTGCACTTGAGAGCCGTAAGTTAAAGACAATTTCCTCCTTTTTAGTTATTAGTCCCCTACCGGTGTACACCGGAGGGGACTATAGGTTTGCACTCCATCCCTCCATCCCTCCGTCTGTCTGTCAGTCAGTCTGTCAGTCTGACACCTTTGCGTCCGTCACGCAAAGAACAGTTTTCCGGACTTTTTTTCCCTAAACTTTCAATGCTAATGATTTCAGACATGGTACGTGGTTTCCTCATGATAAGTTACAGATCAAGTTCGAACTTCACGACGTTTCGATCATTTTTGACAAAGTTATGGCACTTTGAACTTTGGTAGGGGACGTGTATTGCAGCGCAATACTCAGAATGCTTGTTCCTTTTAAAAATTCATCTCTGTGACGGAACAATGATGGATGGCTTAATGCTTGGTTTTAGTCCTGCAATGCATTTGCTTAATGGCTCCAATTTTCTTTCCACTTGTCAATAATATTTACCTGCGCCACCAAAGATGGGTGGAGGTTGTTTTCACCCCTGTCTGTCCGTTTGTCTGTCCGTTTGTGAACCAAATATCTCAAAAGGTTGTGGGCAGATTCGGACGAAATTTGGGAGATGTAGCGTATGTGACACGGACTAAATGATTCGATTTTGGTGAAGATCCGGTTTCGGATCCGGCTACTAAAATTTTTAAAGTGATTCTTCACCATTGGGAGACAGGGCCAAAAACGATACATAGCAGGATATCTTTAAAAAGTTGTGGATCGATTTGGACAAAACTTGGTGGACCGGTTTGGTGTCTGACAAGGACGATTCGATTCGATTTTGGTGAAGATCGGAATATGGATTTGGATATGAAGTTATTTAATTTTTAAGTGATTCTTCACCATTGGGAGATAGGGCCAAAAACGATACCTAGGAGGATATCTCAAAAAGTTATGGATGGATTTGGATGAAACTTGGTGGACCGGTTTGGTGTCTGACAAGGACGATTCGATTCGATTTTGGTGAAGATCGGAATATGGATTTGGATATGAAGTTATTTAATTTTTAAGTGATTCTTCACCATTGGGAGATCGGGCCAAAAACGATACCTAGGAGGATATCTCAAAAAGTTATGGATGGATTTGGATGAAACTTGGTGGACCGGTTTGGTGTCTGACAAGGACGATTCGATTCGATTTTGGTGAAGATCGGAATATGGATTTGGATATGAAGTTATTTAATTTTTAAAGTGATTCTTCACCATTGGGAGATAGGGCCAAAAACGATACTTAGGAGGATATCTCAAAAAGTTATGGATGGATTTGGATGAAACTTGGTGGACCGGTTTGGTGTCTGACAAGGAAGAATCGATTCAATTATGGTGAGGATCCGGATCCGGCCTATCGATGGGATGAATGAATGATCGTTTTAAGGCCATTTAAGGCGTGCGCACCTTCTCTCGTGTAGATACCCACAGAGTGGAGTTATCAGCACTGCCTCTATGGTGCAACACCCTCTGAGTGAATGAATGAATGAATATGAATGAATGATCGTTTTAAGGCCATTTTTCCCCGCTAGAGCGGGGGTTAGCCTTGCGGGCCCCATGACAATCATCATGGTTCCCTGTTTGAGGCACTGTTTTTATGGCCGGATGCCCTTCCTGACGCCAACCTTTAGTCGCCTCTTACGATGCGCAGGGATACGGTGTACCTATTCTAAACCGGGGTACACACCGGGATCATTCACCCCAGCAAGCTGGTACTCAATTTGCCGACCTCGGAAGGATGACAGGCTGAGTCAACCCCCCTGGTGTTAATTTAGCGATCGACCGGGATTACGAACCCAGGATCCTAGGATCCCAGGCCGGCACCCTAACCGCTAAGCCAACACCAGGCTTTGGCCTATCGATGGGATACAAAACGTAAACTGTTTACCAAGCAGAGGTTGCACTCTACCGAGTGCCGGTCTACTATTAAACACTATAATAGTTATGAGCCCTAAATAACATGCTTTGTGTTGGAAAACACCATTTCTTCGAGGTCTAAGATATAGATCTGGACTTAACATTTGTCATGAAGTTTTCTGCAATTCAAGCTTTGGAGAAAATATTTTCTCCAAAGTAAAATGATTCCCGATTCATCATCTTGATCTCCAATCTAGCGTAATTAGGCCTTTGATGTTTTCTGAGTTTTTATGCCTCAGGCGACTTTGTCTGCTGGCTGCAAAACCACGTGACTTATGACATCATCATTTTCAAACGATATGCAACAGTGCTGTTGGATGATTTTTGTAAAATTTCACATCGATAGAGTGAGCGGTTTCAGAGATATAATTATTTAATATTTTCCTTCAATCCAAAGTGGCTGCCAAACCATGTGACCTATGATGTCATAAATTTAATATTTCAATATAAGTGAGTCATAGATCATGTGCATGCAATTTCAGATTTTTAGGATAAGGAATTCGATTAAAACATTTTTGGTTGGTATACCACTTCACCTATTAAGTCATCATTATTATGCTCTTGTTCCCCATTGGGAGTACTTTGACAATGTGCCAAGTTTAAAAATTTTCCATTCGCGGTTTCTGAGAATTTTTTTTTAATTATTTGCTTTTAATCCAAGATGGCTGCCATACCACGTGACCTGTGACATCACAGGTATCATAAAAACATTCTGCATGGGTGTCACTCCTACCCTGAAAGTTTAGTCTCAATCGGACATGTGGTTGGTGAGAAAAACGAGGTTTAGCCCGGACGGACAGAAGGACGGACAACCCGAAAACATAATGCCTCCGGCGACTTTGTCGGTGGAGGCACCCAAACGAAACCTATCCGATCAACACGAAACTTCACAAACGTGATCCACTACCCATAAATATGCAGACTGATGGCATCTACCCGTTGTGGGACTATGCAGAGGCATATTGGGACACAGTCGCATTGTTCTAGTTTTTAATCAATCACTGAGGCTAATTCGTCTTTTTTTTCTTCTTTTTTTTTTGTATACAGAATCGAGGCTCGTGAAAGAGCTAACATTTATCACACAAACAAATCAAACAGACAAACAAACAAAGTATATAAAAAGGGGAGCGGTAGACAAGATGGGGAGAGAAGGGGAAGCACATAAACACAACATTTGAGAGCAGGGACATCGGGAATGTGTGGGAGGGAGGGGGCTTGGGGGGAGGCGGCGTGGGAAGGGGGTGGGGTGGGAGAAGTATAAACACAAGGACACAAAGGACTTCCAGGAAAAAAGTTGGTATTTCAAAAAAGTGTATTTGGGGTGAAATTAGCGGGGGTAGAAAAGATCAAGGTTTTGGATGGGGGAAGATAAGAGATGGTGGTGAACAGCTGTTTTAAAGACCTGGAGGAGGAGTGGGATTGATTGATCGTTCACTAATTAATTAATTAATTAATTCTCTAATATAATTACCGAATTGCCCAAATGACCCTCAATTCTGCACCCCCATCCAAGATTCAAGCAGGGAGGCCGCACCCTCATCCCCTCTTGCTACCCTTATGTGCATGTACATGTGCATGTACATGTGCATGTAGTAGGTTGAGGTTGACTCACTGCTGCGGGGAAATTCCCCACTACGTTTTAAGGTTGAAGTGCACGCTTTCCGGTGCAACATTTGGAAGTTCACAAAGTGGAACGTGCATGTCATTACCACAATTAAAAATAGAGATATTAACACAAAAATGTTGGCATGACCATGACCAGTCCACGGCACACCTCTGTGATCATGAAGAATATCCCACCCCAACATCAAATGTCACCCAGCATGCACATGAAATAGTAATAAATGGGTGAATTACCAGTACCATCAAAAAATTACCACATTTGTTCATGTTCTTCCTGTTTCAGCTTTGAGCTCATTGTACGTACTGATGTAATTGGTTGAGAGACCACATATGACATTTGTATGAAGGATGCATTCAGGAATGCTCCAAGGTATGAGAGAACATGGAAACTCGTGTGTGTGTGTGTGTGTGTGTGTGTGTGTGTGTGTGTGTGTGTGTGTGTGTGTGTGTGTGTGTGTGTGTGTGTGTGTGTGTGTGTGTGTGTGTGTGTGTGTGTGTGTGTGTGTGTGTGTGTGTGTGTGTGTGTGTGTGCGTGCATCTTTGTTCTTATTAAACTTTCCCAAATTCTACAGTTAACTCTCTTTGGACAACACACACCGAGATCCAATCTATTTACGGGTGACGGGAATTTTTAACCGTGGCAGGTTTACGTCATCAGTGTAAGTGTGGCGGCGGTGCCTCGTCTTTTGTTTGGTGGTGAGAACCTTGTACTATTACTATAGGTCTCTCCACTGGCCCAAACCTGTACTGGCCTCCTTGCCTTGGCACCACCTGAGCTTGAAGTGAGGATCCAAGATGGTAGCTGTGAGTAAGGTATACTTGTTCTCATGGACACACAGCCTCGTGTTTATTGAATCCTGAGGGCAACTACTAACTTGTAGTTATGGTAACTAAACTAAACATAGCCTCCAGTTCTGACATAAATCCACTTATTCAAGGGACACCAAAACTGACTGAAACAATATTTTGGCCCGACACAAAGTTTTGAAGAAGAAGAACCACCTTTAGAGGCCATTTTCCCCCACAGAGCGGGGGTTGGCCTTTTTCGGGCACCGTGGTCCCCTTTTTGAAGCGATGTTTTATGGCCCGGATGCCCTTCCTGCTGCCAACCCTGTTAGTCAGCTCTTGCGACACACAGGGAATTACCAGTGAGCTGGCACTCAATTTGCCGACCTCGGAAGGATGACAGGCTGAGTCAACCACCCTGGCGTTAATTCAGCGATCGGCCGGGATTTGAACTCAGGACCTTAGGATCCCAAGCCGGCACTCTAACCGCTAAGTCAACACCAGGCTTGCCCTACACCAAGTTTGTAGTCTTAAAAAGAGATACAGTAAAATGTCAATCAATTCCTGCAGAATGTTCCACTCATACTTGTTGAAATACTGAGCCAACAATGGAGCTGTTCCGTTTTCTATTGTGAAATCGTTAATGAGAGGGTGGATACTCTGGACTTCGATCAGAACATTTTTTAGTGGTCACAGCCGAGTGGTGTTTCCACTCGCACAGATGGGCACCGCGGCACGTATACAAAATGATGCCAGCTACCTTTGCCAACACGTTGCTGATTACCCTAACCTGTAGATCATCCATCATCACCAGTCGAGTTAGGCCTATGGGCAAAGCAAGGATCATGCTGAGGCATTGTCAGAATATCGCTCACAACCCACTGATTCAATACTGTTGCCACCATCGGCATGTTGTTGTTTCATATGCAGTCTGGCTGCTGGTTCCATCATTTTTTTCTGGAAGTGTGTCTGTGCCGCCGATACAGTGCTCCTGTTTCCAGCTGGTACACTTTTTGCCGACTTCGGAAGGAAGACAGGCTGAGTCGACCCATTCGGTGTTATTAGTCCCCTACTGGTGTACACCGGAGGGGACTATAGGTCTGCACGCTGTCCCTCCGTCAGTCTGTCCGTCTGTCCGTCACACAAAGAACAGTTTTCCAGACTTTTTTTCTAAACTCTTAATGCTAATGATTTCAAAGTCGGTACATGCTTTCCTTTTGATAAGTTACAGATCAAGTTCGAACTTCACGACGTTTCGATCATTTTTGACAAAGTTATGGCACTTCGAACTTTGGTAATTTGCCCAACAGTTTTCCGGACTATAATTTGGAGTGCGGTAAGTCTAAGCTGTTAATATTCCTTGTTTTAACTCCAATTTACATTCTGTTTCCACTTTTAGTGAGAAGTAGGGGTCTGTGCAACCATTCATAAACTTTATTTGGTGCAAATTGGATAATTTTTAGCCGAGTTACCTCAGACCGTTAGTTGGTAATTATATAATTCACACATAGTTGAATATGTGCAGGCTGCTCCACGGAGCGACCTTGCGGGCTTATTTTAACTCCAATTTACATTCTTTTCCCCCTTTTAGTGAGACGTAGGGGTCTGTGCAACCATTCATAAATTTTATTTGGTGCAAATTGGATAATCTTTAGCCGAGTTACCTCAGACCGTGAGTTGGTAATTATACAATTCACACATAGTGCAATATGTGCAAGCTGCTACACGGATCGACCTTGCGGGCTTATTTTAACTCCGATTTACATTCTTTTTCTCCTTTTAGTGAGAAGTAGGGGTCTGCGCAACCATTCATGAACTTTATTTGGTGCAAATCGAATAATTTTTAGCCGAGTTACCTCAGACCGTGAGTTGGTAATTATATAATTCACACAGTTTTCCGGACGACAGACTGCCGGTAGGGGACATGTATTGCAGCGCAATACTCAGAATGCTTGTTTCATAAGATTTAGTCAGAGGCAGGACCACAATCCGCAACCAGTCTCGAAGGATAGCAAGGGAAAGGCTCTGATAAATCTTTGCTAATATTGACAACTTTTCCTGTCTCAATCTTGCTCATCTTGCTTATCTTGCCAGCAGTTGCTTCAAAGCAAGCATCTGTCTCATCATACTGTGAAGTCATTCTTTCCGTCCTAGGTAGACCAAGGGAATGATTGCATGCAAAAACTAGAACGGCACTCAGTAGAGAGCATACCTCCGCCATGCTCACCAGTTTATGTTTTGTATCCACTTATTGATCTGGATTCGGACCTGAACCAAAATCTAATCGGCTTGTTCTCGTCAGCGAACCAACTCGTCAACCAAGTTTATTCATAACTCATCAATAACTTTTTTAATATCATGTTATATCTCGCTTTTTGCCCGATCTCTCAATGGTGAAGAATCACTTAGGGTATTAAATAATTCTCGTATCCGAATCCATATTCAGATCTTCACCAAAATCAAATCGAATCGTCCTGGTCAGAGCCCCAACCGGTTCACTAAGTTTCATCCAAATCCGTCCATAACCTTTTGAGATATCCTGCTATGTATCGTTTTTGCCCGATCTCCCAATGGTGAAGAATCACTTTAAAAATTCTACTTTAATTAAAGTAAAATATTAAATAAATAATAAAATATTAAAGTTATATTCAGGTAAAAATAATATAATAATATAAATAATAATAAATAAATAACATTAAAGATGTGAGAATTATTTAATTTTTGAAGCGATTTTTCACCATTGAGTGATAGGGCTAAAACCTAAATATAGCACGATATCTCAAAAAGTTATGGGCGGATTTGGTGGGCAGGGTGGGTGTGTGACGAGTGATATGAGTGATATTATTAGAGCCAAAGAAGTGATATTAGGATTAATACCTGACATTATTAAGTGGTGTTGGGCTAGCGGCTAGGGTGCCGGCTTAGGATCCTAGGATCCTGGGTTCGAATCTCGGTCGATCGCTGAATTAACGCCAGGGGGTTGACTCAGCCTGTCATCCTTCCGAGGTCGGCTAATTGAGTACCAGCTCACTGGTAATTCCCTGTTTGTCGTTGAAGGCGGCAAAAAGGGTTGGCGTCAGGAAGGGCATCCGGCCGTAAAACATTGCTTCAAAAAGGGGACCAAAAAACAACAACTACCACGGTCCCCGAAAAGGCCAACCCCCGCTTTGCGGGGAAAAATGGCCTCTAAACGGTGTTTAAAAAAATTTTTTTTTATTAAGTGGTGTGCACGTCACAGATTCATCAAAAATTATTGTATTTGCCCTCGATGTAATGTCCATTGTGGTTTTATTACTCGTGGTGATATATCAGACGGGAAGACATGGTACTGCTCTACCTGTAAGACTCGACAAAGCAATTCGTCAAGGCAGTTGGTTTGAAGGCAGCCACCTATCCAGTTTACGCCCGTAAACTCCGACATTACAACCACCTATCCAGTTTACGCCCGTAAACTCCGACATTACCTAGGTTTTTTTTTCTTTCATCTTTAGATCCATATTTTTTTTCAGCGAGGAATATTATACACGGAATCTGAATCGGTGGCAGAGCAGCGCGCTGATTCGCTCATTTGCGCTCATTGATGACGATCACGATGACGTGATCACGAATGATGTTCGTGACGTGATCACGTGATGTTCCTTGCCGCCATAAACTCACAGCAAGTAGCATAGATTTTAGCATGATTAGCATTTAGCATGATTTAGCATGATTTAGCATAGATAGTAGCATGTTTCACTTAGATTTTTTTTCAGCGAGGAATATTATACACGGATTCTGACCGGTGGCAGAGCAGCGCGCTGATTTGCTCAGAGCGATCACGTGATGTTCCATTCCCCGGCCCCTTTTGGCTTCCCTTTTCACGGAGTATGAGCGTTCTATATATTTTCAATTCAGTGTGCCCGACTCGCTCACGTACTTGATTTGTGGCATAGACATGGCCATTGGGCCTTCACGGTGTAATTTGTGCGAGGCTTTTGTCCAAGTGAGCTTGAGTCGAGAGGGCGAATGTACGGGTTGGAAATGTACGGGTCTCCCTTCCCCCACCCGGCAACGCCGGTACTGGAGGGTGTCACAGGATCAGTGAGTCTCCAAAATCCGCTTCGTGCCGTTGCGAAGATTCAGGACGATGTCGCGATTGTTGTGCTGCTCTCCGACCATGAGGACTGCAACGTCATTGTTGACTGGCCCTCCCCTTCCCTCCCCCCTCCCCCCTCCGTCCTCCCCTCCCCCTCCCTTCCCCCTCCACCCTACCCCTCCCCTTCTCCTCCCCCCTCCATTTCCCCCCTCCCCCCTCCCCCTCCCTTTCCCCCCTCCCTTTTCCCCCTCACTTTTCCCCCTCCCCTTCCCCTCCCCCCTACCCCCTCCCCTTCCCCTCCCCCCAACCCCCCTCCCCTTCTCCCCTCCCCCTCCATTTTCCCCCTCCCCTCCCTTTTCCCCCCCTCCCTTTTCTCCCTCCCCCTCCCCTTTCCTCCCCTTCCCCCTCCCCCTCCCCCTCCCCCCTCCGCTCTCCCCCTCCCCACCTCCCCCTCCCCCTCCCCCCTCCCTCTCCCATCCCTCCCCCTCCCTTCTCCCATCCCTCCCCTCCCCCCCTCTCCTCCCTCCCCCCTCCCCCTCCCCCTCCCCCCTCTTCTCCCTCACGTTTATACACGGAATGCCGGGTACTTCCCCCCCCCTCTTCTCCCCTCCCCCCTCTCTTCCCCTCCCCCCTCTCTTCCCCTCCCCCTCTCCTCCCCCTCCCCCCCTCTCCTCCCCTCCTCCCCGTTCCCCTCCCCTCCTCTTCCCCCTCCCCTCCCCCACCCGGCAATGCCGGGTACTTCTGCTAGTTACAAATAAATGATATTTTTCATCATAGACTGTCTTACTTCTCTTCTTTTTTTTGAGTTTGACGCCAAAACTCTACTTTGCGGTGCCAGTCAAACCAGCAGTTATTACCCGGCCTTTCGATACACAACAATCAAAACTGAACAGATTTTCACAGAATCTTTTAAAACGGAGTCTTGATCTACTTTAGTGACTACCACAAATGAAAACAGAAACAGAATCGGTTAAAATGAGGGTGTGAGGCCATTGAAAGCAAAAAAAACACGTTTTCACCAAAGGGAATCCTTGACAAAGTTATAAAATGCGATTTATAAGCCATGCATCTTCAATCCTTATCTAATCCAACAGCTTATAACTTCAGGCATATGATGAGCTGCCTCTCAACACGTATGTGCTGATCTTCATCCAAGTGCTCTTTGGATTATGGCAGAATATGTGAAAGTTGTCATATACTTGCTGATTGTGGTTGTGTGCCGATTGTCTGCGAGTTGAATCCCACACGTCTTTAAATACTCGTTGACACCCTTTGGCAGTTCCATCAGTCTACCAACAAGGACCAAGCTGACTGCTAGGCCTACCCCAGGGATGTGGTCTTCATCGGCTTGTTTTCCTCTCCAGTAGAATGTGTAGCCTGTTGGAGATGACCTGTTTGCTATGGTGAGTTGTCCAGGCTGTGTGGGGCAGACTATTATTAGGCCTCGCCCCAAAGGGTTGACCAGTGAAAACCTAAAACAAGGCTAGTCAATTTGAGATGCTACCGGACGGTACTGCCGCTCCATTCCAGTATATGAATGACCAAAGCCCCAGGTCACCTGCATACAGGTCCATAGCTAGCATTCCATCTTCACCTGCTGCCGTCACTACTCACCCATTGCCGTAAGACTTGTAAAGGTACGAGTATGAGTGAGGGTGTACTTGATGAACGGATGTTGTGCGAGACGGGTCTAAAGTGAAGCAGTCCTTGCTTCCAGTCTGCCTCACACACTTGGCTGGGTCTCTGCAACAGTAGTGGCCTGACACCTGTGACGACTAAAAGCAGAGGAAGCAGTTGCAGTGGATGGCCGATATTTACACTCGCGTCTGAATATCGCCCTTGAAAAAAGTGCATTCCATCATGCACTGCTGCATCGCCACAGTGTCCGCAGCAGTCTTCATGCACTATGCGGGGACAGACGATTCTCCTACCTGACAAAAATTCATCTGCTAGGCACCCTGTCCTAGTTTCGCATGCTGACCAGGCAGTTTGCCAGAGCGTGTCCGCTGCCATGCACAGGTAGTTAGTTGGAGGCAGAGGAGAGTTGGATGCTAGTGTGGGGACCAGTGCACTAGGCATCACTCCAAAGAGTGCGGTCACACCAGAGGACAAAGGTACTACCCTAGTGAACATTCCAACACCTCAGTTGCGGTGGAACATCACAGCATGTGGACACAAACACACACACAACATTCCTCCACTCACTACCCCATTTCTCACATTTTCTCCCTTCACACTTGTCTGCTCTCCCCTTCCCCCCTACTTGATTCCTCTCCACCCACATGACTCTTCTCCCCCACACTCGACTCGCTCTTCCCAACCCCCACTCCCCTCACTCCCTCTTTTCTTCCCTTTCCCATCCTGACTCATTTCCCTCCCCTTCCTTTTGTGCTATTCCTCTCTGTTGTCATTAATACTTTCAATCGGTGCTTATTTACAGCTCAGAAAAAGGAAACTCTTTTCAAATTGAACTCTCGCCACTCAGGTCGACCCTCAGCATGCTCGCGCGAGCGCATGTTACATCTAGTTAAGAACATTTCTCTTTGTCAACTTAAAGATAGTAATGTAAGGCAGGTATGCAAATAATTGATGGACCATGTCTGGTTTTACTGTATGTTTTATAGTTGAGCATCCTTAGTTTTTTTTTTTTCTTTCCCCTTTTGCATTTGCACAGATTTGCACCAGTTTTTGTGATGTCATAGCATGTTCTAATTGAGAGGGAAATATTTTATTTGCTCATCATGTGGACATTGACATCTTCTTTGCTTTTTGATCAGCTCTGCAGTTATAATTGTGCATTGATGAAACTCTGCTGTGATTGTTTTTCCAGGTGGAACGGTGAAAGCAGTAGCTTTTGAAAATGGATAACACTGCATGTAAGTCTCATATTGAGGGCAATTGTTTTTATATGTGATGATTTATTTGAACCTGGGGAAAACTGACCATCTCCTATCCAATCACGTACCTTTCAAATTGCATCATTCCTTCCCCCACTTTCTACTGTTGAAATACATCTTGTCATTTTTTATGGAAGAATTCATAGGCTGTGGCTGAGCTGTGGTTGAGCTGTTGTTCAGACATATTTATGCCTCCGCCGATGAAGTCGCCGAAGGCATTATGTTTTCGGGTTGTCCGTCGGGCTGTCTGTCCGTCCTTCCTTCCGTCCGTCCATAAGTTTTCGTTCCCGCGATAACTTGAACAGTTGAAGAGATCTTAGTCAAACTTGGTGCAGGTATGTATAATGAGGTAAAGATGAAATGATTCGATTTTTGGGGTCACTTGGTCTAACGCCAAAGGTCAGAGGTCACGTTAGGTAAAAACCCTGTTACTGTGATAACTTGTGAACCAGTGATGGGATTCTTGTCCAAAACTGGTACAAGTATGTATTATGATGCAAAAATGAACTGATTGTATTTTAGCATCAAAGGTGAGGAGTGAGGTCAGAGGTCATGTCCAGGAAAAATGTGATACTTGAGAACAGCTGAATGGATTTTTTAATGAAACTTGGTACAAGTATGTATTATAATGTAATAGATAATGTGGGCGGAGGCATATTGGTCGACATCGTGACGTCGAAGAGTGTCGTTCTAGTTTCATAGGTCCTGGTTGGGAGGGAATCACAAGGAAATGGGAATATGACATATAGGGAAAAGGTGTGTTTGTAATATCGCACTTTCAAAATGACGTAATCTACCCCAGATTGCTCGGCGAGCATACGCAAGAACCCCTTGTAACGAAGTTCATTGGGGCAACTCTGGATGTATTTCATGCCTGCCGGATAAGGATTGTTGAATGAATCGACTTACAAAAATAATCGGAAACCTACCTGCGAAAAAGGGGTGTGCTTTGCACAACAAACATTCGGGGAACTTCCAGATCAACTCGTCCAAAAAGGTGATATATTGCTGCCCATATTGCAAAAAACTCTTGACCATGTGGGCCCGTGATTGGCTGACGGTTTGTACATGGGTGCCTTTTACCCAAACCTCCGTGCTTCTTAACACCGATGTGAAGGTCATTTATTGTGCTTGTCATTGCACAAGGTAGGTTTAAAATGATGATATTTACTATTAATCATGTTTGTGAGGGGATTGGGGTGGGGAGAAGGGGTGGCAGCCGTATGAGCTGCAAGTGCCATTATAGATGTATTGTTTGTTTGGTTCCAGGGCCGCAATATTAATTGTACGAGATTTTTGCATCTATTGGTGAAAAGCGAAGTGTGTGTGTGTGTGTGTGTGTGTGTGTGTGTGTGTGTGTGTGTGTGTGTGTGTGTGTGTGTGTGTGTGTGTGTGTGTGTGTGTGTGTGTGTGTGTGTGTGTGTGTGTGTGTTATAACCCAGGGCGCCACTAGATAATTGCATTAACAGGAAATGGTACGAACTGGACTTCTCTCATCGCCAGATATTTCTCATATTGCTATATTTCTGAGTCCTATTTGCATTCAGAAACAATTCTAGTTAACCGTATTTAAATTGTCACCTTTTCATCTAAAAGCTGAAAATTGCATTAAAAAGGCGATTTGAATCACAATTTTTTTGTTAGTAATGGCAGGTTAAAAGTGCCTGAAGAGCAAAGAGCAGAACTGCTCGTCAGTGTAAACCGCACACAGCGCATGCGCAAAATGCCTCATTTAGTATTCATACATCATTTTGAAAGTTCCGTATTACTGGGACCAAAGTTTCTTTTTTTATATAAGAGCTAAAAGCTATTCATCTGTTATGTTACAGGGGAAGTGGGGAAGGAGTGTGAAGAGGTGGGATGCAGGAGAGGGGGAGAGGGAGAGCTTAAAAAAAAAAAAATCTACACAGAAGGAAAACAGGATAATGTAAAATAACTGGGATAATAGAGGGACGTGAAGGAAGACCCAATTATGTCAGGATCTGACCTTTGTGTTGGCCAGACATACAGGGCATGACCTTACTGTCCCTACGTACACAGATACTCGTGCAGGCTGGTCCTGCCGGGCACTTCTCTTTTCTTTTATCTTTATCTTGTCTCATCTTTGTAGTTGTCACACCTGCGTGCGCACCTTCTCTCGTGTAGATACCCACAGAGTGGAGTTATCAGCACTGCCTCTATGGTGCAACACCCTCTGAATGAATGAATGAATATGAATGAATGATCGTTTTAAGGCCATTTTTCCCCGCTAGAGCGGGGGTTAGCCTTGCGGGCCCCATGACAATCATGGTTCCCTGTTTGAGGCACTGTTTTTATGGCCGGATGCCCTTCCTGACGCCAACCCTCTCCTCTTACGATGTGCAGGGGTACGGTGTACCTATTCTAAACCGGGGTACACACCGGGATCATTCACCCCAGCAAGCTGGTACTCAATTTGCCGACCTCGGAAGGATGACAGGCTGAGTCAACACCCCTGGCGTTAATTTAGCGATCGACCGGGATTCGAACCCAGGATCCTCGGATCCCAAGCCGGCACCCTAACCGCTAAGCCAACACCAGGGATAACACCATATGGTGCAACACCCTCTAAAAAAAACCACCGTTTAGAGGCCATTTTTCCCCGCAAAGCAGGGGTTGGCCTTTTTCGGGAACCGTGGTTGTTGTTGTTTTTTGGTCCCCTTTTTGAAGCAATGTTTTACGGCCGGATGCCCTTCCTGACGCCAACCCTTTTTGCCGCCTTCGACGACAAACAGGGAATTACCAGTGAACTGGTACTCAATTAGCCGACCTCGGAAGGATGACAGGCTGAGTCAACCCCCCTGGCGTTAATTCAGCGATCGAACGGGATTCGAACCCAGGATCCTAGGATCCTAAGCTGGCACCCTAGCCGCTAACCCTAACCCTAACCCTCTATTAGATGAAATTATTTTTTCCAACTCCGTGCTGAACAAACAGGACTCTAACATCTCAGTGGTGATGGAAAGGTAGGAGGGTAGCTTGAGTTGTGAGTGGGGGTTATAATCATAAAATAGAAGGGAGAAAATGGGTACACGCAGTCTTGTGGAACAGACTTGTGGCTTATTGGGCCAAACTTAATCTTACAGCAAGATAGCGATCCACAACACTCAGGTGGAATAATTAAAACTTGTTTGCAAAAGAAAGAGGAGTCCTTCATTGCTTGGAACGGCCCTCTCCAAGCCTAGTTTTCAATATCATTGAAGCTGTGTGGGACTTTTTGGACAAAGAAAAAGTAAACGATATGGTATTCACAGAATACCTACCCCACTCAGTCCACTTGGTGCGAGGTAGGTAACTCTTCTGTTTATTTGGTTTTTTTTTGATCCAATATGGCTGCCTGACCACGTGACTGATGGACATCATAAGTTTACTTCCCCCAATATAATTGTTGCGTAGATCACGCTCAATAAATTTCAAACTGATTGGACTAAGCATTGTACTTGTCGAATTATGACATCAAAATGAAGGCACCAATGACATTGACAATGACGATGATGTTAATCATCGTTAACAAAACGTATTCCCATGTGGACTTCTTTCAAATGAGCCACGTTTCAATGTGAATACTGCTCTCCGGTTTCGTCATTGAATGGTTTCGGAGGTCACATGGTCCATACCATGTGACCTATGACGTCATAATTATCAATAAAAATTCTACAGGAGGAGGTGCTCCTATGGTGCAAAATTTTGTGTCACTCAGACCAATGATTGCGAAGGAAATTGATTTTAAAAAATGCAGACACATTCGTACGCCGTACGCACGCAACTGATCGCTTAACCCTGCGTTTCGCTTCACGAGTGCAGGGTAAAAAGGATCCCAGCAACTTGGATGATCTTTGGAAGAAGCATGGTATGGTTTTGAAGGAAAAGGGCGGACAAATTCCCGATTAGTTTATTCATAGAGCATAACAAAATGCATGGCGGTTCAAATACAAGTACCCAGTGCTGAAGCATCTGTGCTTGCGCTCTATCAAATGT
The DNA here is from genome assembly GCF_964187855.1 of Myxine glutinosa. NCBI lineage: Eukaryota > Metazoa > Chordata > Myxini > Myxiniformes > Myxinidae > Myxine > Myxine glutinosa. Next base: position 169,272,060 of record NC_136267.1, on the reverse strand, counting down.
GCTTGGTGATGCAGTAAAAGTGAAATGTTGAATTTTGTTCTGGCAAATGACGTGACAGCCTTTGTTAAATGCTTGAAATACTTCAAGGCATGAACGTGTTTAACATCTATTTACAGGTAAACAGTTAATTTGTTTGTTTTGTTTAATTTAATTGTTTATTTTAATTTCCCCCCTTTATTCTCCTTCTCGTTGCTTTTGGCATGCTTGCTTTATCCAGAACACCATAATTGTTTGAATATTTGTAATTTAATGGTTCTTGTATCCGCTGTTCTTTGACAGTTGAAGAGGAGCAGGATTCCAAGAATGTGCCAACACAATATGAAACCATCCGGAACTCTCCCAGTGACCATTTGGAGGAGAATGCAAATGAAAACAGAGTTGAAGATGATGACATTCAAAAGATTGAAATTCCTGTTGTGGACAAGGTTGTTGGGAGGGAGAGGGGACGTGTAATGGGGGGTGTGGGGTTAGGGGAAATGAGAATGGGCCCACTTCGATCCTCCACAATTTCCTTCTCATATTCCTCCCGAAGCCCCTCCCTCCATCACTCCCACACCCTCATGTCCCCTCTCCACTCATCCTTTGTGCACTTTGACTCGTTACATTTTATGTTTACTCATCCAAAGTGTTTTCCCCTGTTATTTTCTTTTAAAACAGCCTGGATTTAGCTTCAGGAAGCTGTGGGCATTTACAGGACCTGGCTTTCTCATGAGCATTGCCTATCTGGACCCAGGGAACATCGAGTCTGACCTGCAGTCAGGATCCATGGCTGGTTTTAAGGTAATTTTGTGCTGTTTTACATATTTTTTACATATTACACATTTTACATATAAGTTCGTCAAGCCCATTGCTCATCCTGATGATGGCTCTCGTAGCATTTTAATAGTATCCTCTGTCTGTAATACCAATGTTCCAGCTTGTGCTAGTGATGGGTAACTGGGAGAATTAGATTTGCAGGCCATTGTTCAACTTTTCCGAAAATTAATATATAAAATATATTTTAATGCCCTCAAATACAATATTGGTTTGCTTACTTCTGGTTGGTAGCTTTAAAACCTGTACAAATCAAGGTCGGAAAGGTAAGCAGTAATCCAATGCAAAAAGGAAGTTGTAAGGAAACCTGCAAGGCCACACAATTGAGTGGCTAAAGCATTGTCTTGGAGAAATATGGGGACACAAAGCCAGAAAGATTCTGTATTATTATATAGACGACCATAGTGGCGGATTGGGATAGGGGGGTTGTGAGGGGGGTGGGGGGGGCACACCCTGCATACGCACTCCCTAATCCCCTTCCCTCCCTTCAAAGGCGATCGTTGTTTTCATATGTATTAACGTGTATATAACCAAAGATGTCGTTTCGGAATGTGAGATCACCCGATATGCCTCAACCCACAGCTGATGTTGATAGTGGAGTTCAGCATGGAACTGATTTGTACCATTCAGATTGTTCCCATGGTGGATACTTGATGATGAACGAATCACCAGAATCATTGATTTGTCATCAAAGATGCTCCTTTTCTCCTTACCATTCATGAACCAAGAAGCGGAATGGTATCCCAAACATCACATAATCCTGTCATTCTGTTTGAATTTGGCACTTGGTCTGTGTTTTGAAGACTCAAGAACGTGCTTTTTGACCATGAGAAATTCTCCAGGGTATGCAATAGGCATCAAATGTGTTGGAGAAGAAAGCTTTGTTATACAGACTTGGCATTTAATATGGAATATTTTTTTTGTGGGGGTGAACTTACTTTTCAAGATGACTTAGAACCAAAAGTTCATTGGAATTATGTTGAAATTATTCGAGATTTTGTTCATGTGACCTTTAAAAGAAACAAAAACCACATTTGACATTTCGAAGCAAATAAATTGATCCTTGAAAGTGATGTAAACTGATATCGAACTCAATTCACCGACAGTACTGTGTTAAACTTCTGTACGTTTTCCAGAGGTATCTCTTTATTTTGCACATTAGCCAAAAAAAAAATTCAACAAAAACAAAAGCTAAATTATGACTGGGATTACGGACAGTAAAATTACAGTTCAGTACTTCGTGTAACCCCCACGAGCATACAGGAGAGCACGTACACGTCGAGGCATGCTGTTGACAAGATTTGCCAAGGTTTGGACAGGAATCGCTTGCCATGCAGTGACAATAGTCTGCTGCAATTCATGCACAGAGGTCGGCTGCTGGTCCAAGTTGTCGATTTGACGCGTTAATTCTGCCCACAAGTTCTCTATCGGATTCATATCCGGGGACATGGCAGGCCACTCCATATGCTCTACACCACGGTCAGCAAGAAAGTGTTGGATCATGCGAGCACGATGAGGCCGTGCATTGTCATCTTGGAAGACAAAGTTTCCTCGAAAGGCTGCACGAGCAAATGGAAGCAATGTTTCTTCCAGAATTACCCTGTACTTGAACTGGTTCAGGTTTCCATTCAGAACAGCCAGGTCAGTTTTGCCCCCTGCATGAAAAGCAGCCCAAACGGTCACCCCACCAGCTCCAGCTTGGACTCTTGGCACTATACAATCTTCGTTGTGGGCTTCATGCACTTGTCTGTGCACTCGGACGCGGCCATCTTGACTATAGAACAGAAATCTAGACTCGTCACTGAAGGTCACGTGATTCCAGTGTCCTGGCTGCCATTGACGGTGCTCTCTGGCCCACTGCAATCGGCGCTGGCTGTGTTGTCTGGTCAGGCCTGGCTTTCTCAGGGAATGCCTGGCAGGATAGCCTGCTTGAACCAGTCGTTGGTTGACTAGCCTCCTGGATACAGGCACATTTGTCAGTTGCTGCCACTCAGCCCTAAGCCGATTAGCTGACTTTGTACGGCCATTGCAGACTAACCGGTGCAGCTGGCGATCATCTCTCCTTGTGATTCTGCGGGGACATCCTGGCCTCGGTATTGGAGTAGGGACACCCCTCTGAGCATTTCGTTTCAGGATCTTTGACACCTGACCTTGAGTGATGCCATACTGCCGAGCAATAGCACGCTGTTTCATGCCGGAATTTCGTAAAGCCACCACTAAATGACAAACAGCATTGTCGAGTTGACGGACCATCTCCAGGTGAAGCGGCAATAACTTTTGTAGACGTCGCATGTACCCTGGTATCTCGGGCCCGGCTGCCGCAACCACGTGCGAAGCGCCGCCATTTTGTGCACCTGATACCCCCACAACCCAATGTGTATTGCGCTCCTCCATGACTCCCAAATCCTCCCCGGGGTCCTGGGTCGACTCTAAACCCTCTTCTAATTCCCCCACCGGCATCCGGTCGCCTTGACCATCCATGGCACGATTTTAAATTTAGGATGTTAAATAAAATTGTGGGCCACTCGTAATTTGAGCGCGCTAAGCGCGCTTCAGGTCCGAATCTCGCTCCTGACACCAATTTGTTACGGATCTCTACGTTGGCCTTTTTCCCCTTAAGAAGGGGGGATTAATCCCCTTTTGTTTTTGACTGACCGACGTGAGTCCTGAAGTTGCACAAGCTCCCTTCGGAGAGGCAGATGCGCAACCTCGTTCGCGACCGCGGACAGATGTTAATTGCCGAGCGGTTTAGCAACCGCGGCACGAACCATTAACAAGAACTAGACCCGATTCTCATTCGTTGGCCAAATCGTGCCACAGGTTTTCAATGGGGAAATCACAAAGACGACCGGACGAGCATGAAGAAGAAGAACGAAGGTAGGAAATACAAATATAATTTATTACTAACTATTATTTACACAATCAAAAGAACCAAGGAGGAGGAAAGATAAGAAAATAATTTACAGAAGGATGGAAGGACCAGAAGACACAGTGCAAATACTAACTTATCTAAACAGGCTTAACTTATACCCCAGGACAAGACACACAAAACAGACGACAATCAGACTCACACGAATGGGGGACGAAGGCAGGAACGAATGGCTGGAAGGAGAGGAAGGTTCAACTGGAACCGGAGCACGGTCGGGCCGGGAGTGAGTAGCCGCCGCCCCCTTCTCGATCGGTTTCGCACGGCGGCGTTCCTTCGCGGCCACGGTCGAACTGCCGTCAAAACCCAAAGCTGCGGTGGTTAAAGCTGCGGGGGTTCAAGCTGCGGTGGTTCAAAGCTCATGCGTGCTTTTCTCTCCCTCAAGCATCTCCTTCCTCAACTCGTCTCAGGTGCGTCGCGTGCTCTCCAAGGACTCATCTCTGGTGGGGGCGTCCCGCCACGGGTTATATAGGCCACAGCCTCGAACCTTCGCGAACCTCCCCGATCGTTCTCTCTCCGCCCTCTCAAGCCAAACCCCTCGTGCTTGGTTGGTAGGCAAGGGCTCTCCTGGCTCCACCCTCTGATGATGAGGTGGAGACACGCCTTTCTTCTCCGAGGTACAGCACATGGCAATGGCGGCAAATGCAGAAAACCGCCCAATGCAGTTGGCAATCGAGGCTTTGGGATATGGAGGGGAACTATCTTATGTCATCTGATGCAATGCAGTGTCAACTAGTGGGAACAGAGCTTTAAACTACATAGAATGAGGAGATAACTATTTAGAAGGATATATGATTTGCTACGTGCATGTATATGGAGTAACTAGGAGGACGACCTTTGACCTTTACACTACGGAGGGTGATATTTACAACAAGATTCATGACACTTACAACAATAAAAAAAAACAGGATTCTCAAATCCGCAACAATATATTCTATATATATATATTGCATAAATATAAATATATATTCTATATATATAATATATTGTTACAGACACGACTTTGATGTTAAGGTGGGCCGAGCGGAATGGCCGTCGTGTCCGCACAAATTACCCGATGGTACTCGAACGTTGACGAAGCCGCGCCACGCTGGCTCAATAAGAAAAAGAAGACACCCGGCTGGGTTATAAAATGACGACACCAGGGATACGGTTCTCAAGACCTCCGGAGGAGATTATATTCGTGCGGAAGGTCAGATTACAGGGACGAGAGGTACAACATAGAAAGACAAGCACTTAGACACAATCTTATATTATTCCCGGACAGACGACAGACAAACGGAACAACGGCTGACTCACACGGGGGTTGATGGCAGGAAAGCGGGTATCGATGGCTCAAGGTGCACTCTTGGCTCAAAGCAGGGTACACGGTTCGGTCCAGAGATGCGGGGAGGTCTCGTCGCAGCGCTCAGAGGTGACGTTCTTTCTCAGGCCTCTCCAAACTCAGGCGCATCTGTTTCAGCGCTCGCAGGTCCTTCTTTCTCCAGCTGGGGGCGAATCTGACGTCACGTCCGCTACGTGGCCGCGTATATCCGGCGGGGAGTGACACGCCCTCGGCTCGTTAGCTCCGCCTCGTGGAATCGGCACGTTGCTTCTCATTGGGTGCATGCGGGGGGGGTTACCGGCTCCGCCCTTGACGAGGAGCTGACAAGGAGCCCCTTCGTGGTAACCCCGTGGAGCGCATGGTCTGGAGCTAATCGAGCCGGTGTGAGGACGCATCCTCCCCCGCTCCGCCGCCATCTCCTCTGTTGTTGTTGTAATTGTTGGGGAAGAAGATGGAAGGAGGTATGGGAAAGGTCCTAAACTCACTACTGATGCCATATAATCACATTCTGGTGCAACGAAGAGTCATAATTAATGGAGACGAGGCCTTAACTGACATAGAATAAGAATAACTAGGAAGATGTCCGAAAGTTGTCTACGTGTGGTGCGGTGGACCTGGGCACGACATTTAATGGGGGAATAAGGGGAAGGTCGGCTCTACTGATTGTTATTTACATGCAATGGGACTAGGGAATGGGGGATTGGGGAAAGTTGGGGAGTATTGGAGAAAATAGGGGAATATTTACAAGCGGATATGGAGGCCAAATTCCATATTCGCAACATTGCACCCTTCTCTACCCTCGGGGCGTCCCGACCCGATAAATTTTTACCTACTTTAGTGTGGCACGCAATGTAGTTCCCTCTACTATTAACTCTACCCTGAGTGCGACAGTTTTACAGATATTCACAAATGAGTAAATATGTCCCCCTGCGACGTTGCACCCTTCTCCTCACAGAAACACACCCACAGGATAACCGAATCCGGAAAGAATTCTCAAACTAAACATACAGCCGGTAGGGAGCATTATTTACAAGACTACGCTGCTATTTACACTACGATCCAGGACCTGTTTTTGGAGGAACACATGCAGATGTTATGCATAGAGAGAGCGCGCTTGCCAACATCGATACACCAACCCACGAGTGCTCTGTGGCCGACGGCCTTTAATAACGTGCAGAGCACCCTTCCCGAGCATCAAAAGCACCACCCCACCACCAATCGGTGCAGTCACCATTGTTCATTGGAATAAAAATAAATTCGACAACCCCTAACCCTGCAGGTGTCTCTTGCTCTTCTTGTGGTGCACTTGGTGTTAACTAAAAGTGGTTCACCTGTATGGCATAGGTGCCACGTTGACCCATAGGTCCATCCCCGGGTGGTGCTTGGCCGCAAACGAACTGCGGTCCATTGTGGGTGGCCACAAACGTTGCGGTCCATATGGTGTATCGATCCCGGCAGCAAACAGCGAAAGTGCAGGCCCACAACTGCGCAGCCAGCACCTCTCTCTCCTCTCTCTCTTCCCCAAAGCCAGATCCTCGGAGGTGGGAGACAAAAGAAGCAGACAAGTGAGTAAGGTGGTAAGGGCGCAAAAGTGCACGCAATGTAAGGTGATGCACACTGGGGGCACATGGGAACCAGGTGAGACAGGTACGTTCCTATCGTACGCCCCCCCCCCACCAGGTAACCTACATGGCCCCTCCCTTACCCCTTACTGTATCCACAAAACACAACACTACCCATAAACATCTACTTTACAAATCAACAAACATCCCTACTGTCTTCCCCGTTCCTCCCATATACCAAATTCGTCTTCTCTCCCTCCTAACCAATCAAATTTGCCATTTTCAACTCTCATCAAAATTTGCCATCTCCAACTCAACATCATAATTTGCCATTACCAATTCATCATCAGTCCCTCCTAGGGAGGGAGAGATGGAATCACCCCAATGTCTCATCCACGTCGTGATGCGTCTCACAAATCCACACAGCGATTCATCTCCTGCAACAAAACAAAGAAAACACAGGTGTGGAGTCATCATCATCACCACAGGCAAGTGGCTGCGTATGGTGCGACAGGTTCATCAATCCTAACTATCTCCTAAATGAGTTTAACAACTTTACACTACCCGGGGTCTTTCTCCGGCCAAACCATTGGCCCTCTTACACTATGGGTTCTAAAAACCAATTCCCATTGGCCAACCTGTGGTGCTTTTCAATTTGGGGTCTCACTCCCCCGATTCATCTCCCGGTGCCCTCGCACAATTTCTGGGCTGTGGCGTGTACCTCTCCCAGTGGGTCTACCCACCTGCACACCTCCACCACTGCAGTTGCCTCCGAGCTTACCTGCTCCTCACCCTAACCTAACTACCTGGGGAAGGCCCTCTGGCTCTCTCCCCACTCCGTGCCCTCTCTGGCACTGGGCTGCCCGATCCACACCCGGGATCCTCAGGCACCCACTCACAACTACCGGCTCCCAGAGCCCACCTGCGGCCTCACCTGGCCGACATCCTCACAGTGGTGGAGTGCCCAACCAACTACACACACTAACAGGCTACATGCCCAGCCATTTCCACAACACTAATGCACCCATTCACAACACCATTCTGCAACCGCACCACAAATGCCAATATCCAACCACAATTTACCTGCACCCTCTACCTAACACTTACACTACCCGCCCCGGGTACTCGTGAAAGGGGTCCACTCTTCCCCCATCCACACCTTCGCACCATGCACACCACTCCGTTCCACTTACTCCAACTCTCTCCACACACCTGTACTTGCACACCTGTGCTCTCACACCTGGTGCCACCTGCACCCTTCTCTCCCCAAGCGCATTCGCGCTGATCCACACACTCACTACTCATACACTGTTCCACACACCTGTCCAGTTGCACACCTGTGCAATCACACCTGTTCAACTCTCACAAACACGGCATCATCTCAGCTAACTACTCCCTTCTGAAACTTGCGCTTCCCAGTCGTCCCTTTAAACTATTGCGCTCCCTCGTCATTATCATCCATACTAATCTACCTGCGTCCCCTCTACAGGTATCAGTCACTAACTAAACCTTAACGTCACCTAATGTCATCTTCTAGGGCCCTACACACAATATCCTAACCCACCCGGGCTAGTTTTCACTGCCATACACCCCATAAGCTATTGCTCCTTTGCCCCACCACATGGGAAGGATGGTGGACTTGCCATCCCACCACATCGGGGGGCTCTCACTACCAATTTTGCACATCAAATTTCAACAAATCAAAAATTTGCCAATCACTGCCCATCATCTGCCAATCACTACTGCCAATCCCTTGCCAATCATCAAATTTTGTTTTTCTCTAATTTTGGGTCCAAAACACTAACCTCCTCACCCAGTCTACTCACTAATACCTCTCGGTGCGCCAATCCCTGTCCAAAGCCCGGCTTCGTAAAGCCAAGCAATGGATGCTGGTTGTTTTGTGCCAGCGGCTGGATGCGTCCGGCACTCGGTGCAGGGACGGGGGCTTACCCGGGCCGAGATCCCACGCATCACCTCGGCGTGGAGCCATCCAATGTCCCGATCTCGACCTGCCGGCACGCCTCAACAAAACGTGGTCGCCATAACGACCCTTCCTATCGGGCTGCCCGCTCCGCCTAGTGGAGCACGGACGCGGCCGTTCAAAGCGAGGCCCAGCACGCACCGAGGGCCCGATTCGGCTATAAGTCGTTCTAAACTCTACCCCGTCTAACGTCGATGCTTCACCTGGACGCTTACACCCCGCAGCCCGTTCCTTGCTCACACATCCAGTCGTGCCCATGCTCCTCGTACCGTTCCTTACACACCCAGGTACACCCATTCCACTCACAGCCTTGGTCACACACCTGACCACCGAACACTTTGGCACACATTCGTTGGTCGCACACCTCACCAACACACCGCTTCGCACCCCCTCCTCGGTCACCTCCTCTGTGACAATCACAGGCGTGCCCTCATTCGCACACCCAACCACGTGCCTCACCACCAATTCCAGCGTGCATTCCCACTCACGCTCTACCATTCCAGGTGTGCATCCTTCCATCCCAGGTGTACATCCTCGCTCACCTGTCACAACTAACTCACGCTCCATGTCACTCTCACTACTTTCACCTCCATTCCTGACAGCGCACTCACCCTTACTCTTGACAGCGCACTCTTTCCTCATGCACCTGTCCGTCACACACCTTTCTCGCGCACACTCTCCCGTTACACCCTCTGTAACACTCACCACAGGTGGACACTCTTCCTTACTTCTGACAGCGCACTCTTTCCCCATGCACCTGTCCGTCACACACCTTTCTCGCGCACACTCTCCCGTTACACCCTCTGTAACACTCACCACAGGTGTGCATTCTTCCTTGCCTTTGACAGCGCACTCTTTCCCCATGCACCTGTCCGTCACACACCTTCCTCGCGCACACTCTCCCGTCACACCCTCTGTAACACTCACCACAGCACGCTTCCATGTGCTCCCTCGCACACGCGCTTCGACCAACTCACTCTTGACAGCACCCTCACTCCTTGGCACACACTTTTTCCTCACACACCCCAGAGTCGGACTTTCTCGCACACCTCCTCTTTCGCACACCAGACCTGTCGCACACTTCACCAACGGCCTCTCACGAACACCCGGGTCCATCTCGACCCCCAAGCTTCTTAAATCCCCTGGCGCATCATACGCACGACCATATTGGTCACCACTTACACCAGGTCCTCTTCCTCTTCGCTTCTCCTCCATCACCTGCGAATCCCTCATCCGGTTAACGAGCACATCACGATCCAAACACAGACTTTGGACCAATTCTTTTATCTCCTCTTTTATCTCTTTGTTATCCCCTCTCCGTCGCTTCTTAATTTCGCTCACCCCTTCTTCCACTTCTTCTAATTTGTGCCTCACCTCTTTTATTCCCCGGTACGTCTCCTCAAGCTCGTCCTCCAAGGCTACCTTGACCGTTTCCATGTGCGTCCTCACCTGCCGGTCCTTCGTCTCCATTACCTCTATCACCTCGTCCAACCTCGTTGTCAGTCCCTCACGTACCATCTGACATTCCCTCTTCGTCGCTACCAAGTCATCTTTTAGTTCTTTCTGTGTCGCCTTTAAACCTCCTAATACCGCAGTGTTCCTTTGAACCTGCTCCACTAACTCCGTCTGTCCCACCGTCAGCTGCTCCACCTCCTGCGTCAGGTCCTCTATGCCCCCTTGTAACTTTACAGTCCCCTTTCTCACCTCCTTCTCCATGTGCTCCTTACAGTGCCTCACCTCCTCGCGCACTCCTCCGACCTCCTCACTCACTCCTCTTCTGATCTCCTCTCCCATCACTTGCATCTCCTGCCCAGATGCCACCCTCATCTGCTCCATTTCCTCCCTGTGAGCATCCAGTTTGGTTTCTACCCCCATTCTGACCCCCTCTATCTGCTGCTCCATTTGTTTAACTTCCCTTTCCGCTTGGTCCCTCATGTCCCTCAATTTGCCTTCCATACTGTTTTCTAACCCCTCTAACCCTTTTTGCATCCCTTCCATTTGATTCTCTTGAGCGGCCATTCTGTTTTCTACCCCCGTTAACCCCTTTTTCACCTCTTTTATCCCGTTGTCTAACCCTTCAAAATTATTGTCGAACTTCCCAAATTTCTTGTCTAACTCCTCACCGGTACCCCTCGCTTCGTCCCTCATTACCCCCATTTGGTTTCCCATTACCCCCAATTGCTCATTCTGAGCCTCCATCCGGTTCCCCATTACCCCCAATTGGCCCTCCAATTTTCCCCGATCACACCTTGTTTTGTCTATCATGGCATCCATTTTTGCATTCATCTGGATTAGCAATAGTTTAATGCTCACCCAGTCTTGCACAGGGACCCCGGCTTGTAGCAACCAAAGGTTCGAATCCACCGGCGGCGCTGCTACGGTCGCGGGCGCCGTAGTCATGTGCGAGGCGCCATTTTGCGTGCCTGCTACCCTCGCTGTTTCGCTCTCCTCATGTCCCTCATGTCCCTCAATTTGGTCCTGGACCGACCCTGCTTCACTCTCCGCTACCGGACCCCAGCCGTCTTGATCCGCCATAGCGCGACTTGCAAAATTCGAGTTTCGTAAAACAAATCCAAATTTTTTTTTTTTTTCGTTATAATTTCGGCGAGCGCAGTAACCGCGGGACCGCGCTCCGGCTCGATTTTGTCGAGCGCAGTACGCGCTCCGAACCGATTTTCCCTCCCAAAATTTGGGCCTAACTAATTTAGTCCCGGGTCCGAATCTCACTCCTCGACACCAATTGTTACTCTAATAGTACAATTGGTGTTCCAAAATTTGGGCTAAATAAATTTAGTCCCAGGTTCGAATCCAACTCCTGACAACCAATTGTTACAGACACGACTTTGATGTTAAGGTGGGCCGAGCGGAATGGCCGTCATGTCCGCACAAATTACCCGATGGTACTCGAACGTTGACGAAGCCGCGCCACGCTGGCTCAATAAGAAAAAGAAGACACCCGGCTGGGTTATAAAATGACGACACCAGGGATACGGTTCTCAAGACCTCCGGAGGAGATTATATTCGTGCGGAAGGTCAGATTACAGGGACGAGAGGTACAACATAGAAAGACAAGCACTTAGACACAATCTTATATTATTCCCGGACAGACGACAGACAAACGGAACAACGGCTGACTCACACGGGGGTTGATGGCAGGAAAGCGGGTATCGATGGCTCAAGGTGCACTCTTGGCTCAAAGCAGGGTACACGGTTCGGTCCAGAGATGCGGGGAGGTCTCGTCGCAGCGCTCAGAGGTGACGTTCTTTCTCAGGCCTCTCCAAACTCAGGCGCATCTGTTTCAGCGCTCGCAGGTCCTTCTTTCTCCAGCTGGGGGCGAATCTGACGTCACGTCCGCTACGTGGCCGCGTATATCCGGCGGGGAGTGACACGCCCTCGGCTCGTTAGCTCCGCCTCGTGGAATCGGCACGTTGCTTCTCATTGGGTGCATGCGGGGGGGGTTACCGGCTCCGCCCTTGACGAGGAGCTGACAAGGAGCCCCTTCGTGGTAACCCCGTGGAGCGCATGGTCTGGAGCTAATCGAGCCGGTGTGAGGACGCATCCTCCCCCGCTCCGCCGCCATCTCCTCTGTTGTTGTTGTAATTGTTGGGGAAGAAGATGGAAGGAGGTATGGGAAAGGTCCTAAACTCACTACTGATGCCATATAATCACATTCTGGTGCAACGAAGAGTCATAATTAATGGAGACGAGGCCTTAACTGACATAGAATAAGAATAACTAGGAAGATGTCCGAAAGTTGTCTACGTGTGGTGCGGTGGACCTGGGCACGACATTTAATGGGGGAATAAGGGGAAGGTCGGCTCTACTGATTGTTATTTACATGCAATGGGACTAGGGAATGGGGGATTGGGGAAAGTTGGGGAGTATTGGAGAAAATAGGGGAATATTTACAAGCGGATATGGAGGCCAAATTCCATATTCGCAACAATATATATATTGTATACAATATCGAGGCTCATGTAAGAGCTAACGCATTAAACATAAAAACATAAACGGACACATAAAACATATAATAAAGGGAGCGGGAGAGAGAGGGAAGACAGCAACAGTAGAGAACAGGGACATCGGGAGATCTGCAGAAGGGAGAGGGCTGGAGGGGGGCGGTAACACGGTATAAAAAAAATGGACCCTACTAGGAATTTCAGGAATGAAGTCGGGGATTGAAAAAGGTGGATTTGGGGTTTTTTAACGGGGGTAGAAAAGATCAAGGTTTTGGATGGGGGAAGATAAGAGATGGTGGTGAACAGCTGTTTTAAAGATTTGGAGGGAGGAAAGGGATTGAAGAGAGTGAGGGAGTTTGTTCCAGAGGTGGGAAAAAAGAGGTATGAAAGGGTGAAGGTGAGCAAAGAGTCTTGATTTTGGCAGTTTCACCAGAAGAGGGTTGCTGGCAGATCTTGTGCTTCCTGAAGGAATATTTGGGGGACCTAGCAGAGAGAGGAGCAGGGGGAGCAAGGCTGGAGAAGAGTCGGTAGAAGATAGAAAGACCATTAACCTACTTGCGGTGAGAGAAAGGCCCTCAGAATCGGCTTCATCATGGGAGATTCCAATGATTCTGAAAGCCTTGGTTTCAACAGTGTGAAAAGCGTGATTTATATTGATGAGACGATAATTCAAATAAATGTGGAGTTTTGAGCAAAATTGTTTTCATGAGAGAACTTATTTTCAAGTGTAATTTGGAGTGTTCTTTGTCTATATTTTGAATTTATGACAAAAATAAACACTCAAAAAATGTTCACCTAACGATGCTCGGTGAAATTTTATTTTTCATTGCAATGTAAGTTTTTTGCGCTCCACCCCGCCTAACCTAAAATTGTGGATCCGCGCCGACATACATACATACATACATACATACATACATACATACATACATACATACATACAATTGCTCCATTATATATAGACTAGACTAGATGCACCTGCTCCCTACGGGAGCCGCCAGGGGCGTCATGCTATCATCTTTATGATTATTAATACCATATCAGGTACCCATCCTATGGGTAATCCTGTTCCAAGCCTTTTTTTGCACTTCCAGGAACCTCCAGTTTAGCAGTACTGGGACATGTTAAATAAGGTGGTGTATAAGACTGCTTTACAAGCACTAAACTTCCAGAATTTTATTAAACGATTTTTAAAATCATTTTTCATATAAATTGAAGTATATACTTGAACACTGCTTGGGCTAACGTGTTCTATGAACTCTCGAGTTCCTCGTGTGATTGGGCAAACTGTTCTCAAAGGCATTGTCCTTGTTAACCTGTGTGCATTGTCCTCAGGAAAAGCCGGTGGGTCTAATCGACTGAGAAGAACACTGTCAGCTATCTTGGCTCGAGTTTCAAAATATTTTGTTTCAAAATATTTTACAGTTGAAAAGGATCGAGTTTGCCATTTGTATGTTTGGCAACAAAATAAGTGGTTAATACACTGTTAATGAGGTTAATATACTGTTAATGAGGTTAATACACTGTTGATGAGGTTAATACACTGTTGATGAGGTTAATACACTGTTGATGAGGTTAATACACTGTTAATGAGGTTAATATACTGTTAATGAGGTTAATACACTGTTGATGAGGTTAATACACTGTTAATGAGGTTAATATACTGTTAATGAGGTTAATACACTGTTGATGAGGTTAATACACTGTTGATGAGGTTAATACACTGTTAATGAGGTTAATATACTGTTAATGAGGTTAATACACTGTTGATGAGGTTAATACACTGTTGATGAGGTTAATACACTGTTGATGAGGTTAATACACTGTTGATGAGGTTAATACACTGTTGATGAGGTTAATACACTGTTGATGAGGTTAATATACTGTTGATGAGGTTAATACACTGTTAATGAGGTTAATATACTGTTAATGAGGTTAATACACTGTTGATGAGGTTAATACACTGTTGATGAGGTTAATACACTGTTAATGAGGTTAATATACTGTTAATGAGGTTAATACACTGTTGATGAGGTTAATACACTGTTGATGAGGTTAATACACTGTTGATGAGGTTAATACACTGTTAATGAGGTTAATACACTGTTGATGAGGTTAATACACTGTTGATGAGGTTAATACACTGTTAATGAGGTTAATACACTGTTGATGAGGTTAATACACTGTTGATGAGGTTAATATACTGTTAATGAGGTTAATACACTGTTGATGAGGTTAATACACTGTTGATGAGGTTAATACACTGTTAATGAGGTTAATACACTGTTGATGAGGTTAATACACTGTTGATGAGGTTAATACACTGTTGATGAGGTTAATACACTGTTGATGAGGTTAATACACTGTTGATGAGGTTAATACACTGTTGATGAGGTTAATACACTGTTGATGAGGTTAATACACTGTTGATGAGGTTAATACACTGTTGATGAGGTTAATACACTGTTGATGAGGTTAATACACTGTTGATGAGGTTAATACACTGTTGATGAGGTTAATACACTGTTGATGAGGTTAATACACTGTTGATGAGGTTAATACACTGTTGATGAGGTTAATACACTGTTGATGAGGTTAATACACTGTTGATGAGGTTAATATACTGTTGATGAGGTTAATACACTGTTGATGAGGTTAATACACTGTTGATGAGGTTAATACACTGTTGATGAGGTTAATACACTGTTGATGAGGTTAATACACTGTTGATGAGGTTAATACACTGTTGATGAGGTTAATACACTGTTGATGAGGTTAATACACTGTTGATGAGGTTAATACACTGTTGATGAGGTTAATACACTGTTGATGAGGTTAATACACTGTTGATGAGGTTAATACACTGTTGATGAGGTTAATACACTGTTGATGAGGTTAATACACTGTTGATGAGGTTAATACACTGTTGATGAGGTTAATACACTGTTGATGATGTTAATACACTGTTGATGTTAATACACTGTTGATGAGGTTAATACACTGTTGATGAGGTTAATACACTGTTGATGAGGTTAATACACTGTTGATGAGGTTAATACACTGTTGATGATGTTAATACACTGTTGATGTTAATACACTGTTGATGAGGTTAATACACTGTTGATGAGGTTAATACACTGTTGATGAGGTTAATACACTGTTGATGAGGTTAATACACTGTTGATGAGGTTAATACACTGTTGATGAGGTTAATACACTGTTGATGAGGTTAATACACTGTTGATGAGGTTAATACACTGTTGATGATGTTAATACACTGTTGATGTTAATACACTGTTGATGAGGTTAATACACTGTTGATGAGGTTAATACACTGTTGATGAGGTTAATACACTGTTGATGAGGTTAATACACTGTTTTTGTTAACATTCACATGATAAATCAAACCAATTGAGTCATGTGAAATTGCTAAGTGGGACATTGCCACTTTGCTGATGTTTTTAGCATGTGCTCCATGGATGCTGTCATTATGAACAGGCCATAGATTGGTCGAATTTTTGCAATATTCTTCTCACTTGCATTAAACCTGTCAAATGCTTAAATATCCGTAATATACAAAGTGATTTAAGGTTTTTGATGTTCTGCCTGACTCAAAATACTTTTGACATAGCTGTTTGAGTGCAGTAATTTACTATGCCAGTTGATTTATTAAATGTTTTGCCCCATTTGCATTGCAAAGTATTTCATCCCAAGTGTTTGAGAAGTTTTGAGGTGTTCCTCGGTGTTCCTCGGTGTTCCTCGGTGTTCCTCGGTGTTCCTCGGTGTTCCTCGGTGTTCTGTGCTGTGAGCATAACTCACCATTTCCACTTCCAAGCAGACTGAGGCAATGTGAATACGTAACCATACCAGAATGGCATTCAGCCATAGGTAAACTATTAAGCCTCTCAGAGGTATGCTCTCTACCACGTGCCATTCTAGTTTTAACTTAACGTTGGTTCAGTCTGTCTTGTCTTCTGCCCAAAGCACCATTAACTCTTCACGATCCAAAGAGAGAACCAAGATGACAAAGTGCTAGAAATTTGCTGCTTTCCACCATTTTGTTGTCTCGGGTGTTACGGGGACTGGATATTTGATGGCAGAGTATTGGAAATGTGATGATTTTGCGAGACCAATAAAAAAATTGTATCCACTCCAATGAATTAGGAAACATCTCACAGGAACACTCGCCAGTGGCGGATGTTCCATTTTGGCTCATTTTTGTGGATCATCCTCTTTTTTATTATTTATTTATTTATTTTAATGTACATTAAATGTCTCGCTGTTTTCTAGCTCCTATGGGTGTTACTGATTTCAACTGTACTGGGATTGCTGCTTCAACGATTAGCAGTGCGACTGTGTGTTGTCACAGGCATGCACCTAGCAGAAGTTTGCAACAAGAAATATTCAAAGGTATGAATCGAGAAAGTGAGTCAAAATATCCATATGTGATCGTGACATTTTGCTGATAATTATTTGTACGAGTATTGAAGAATTTCTGAATTTCCAAAAGCAAATGCATCTAAAGAGTAAGATCTAGTGTCTGTCCGTCAGTTTTGCATCTCCCAAATCACTGGTTGCACAAAGTTGAAATGGTATCATAGTAATCGCCAAGGACCCGTGCAGAGTCAAGGAAAAAATGATTTTGACAAAAACATTTTCATTATTCACGTCTAAATGGCCATACAAAGCAGGTGTGAAGTACGCACCGTGTGTTAAAAAAATAATTGTATACAGAATCGAGGCTCGTGTAAGAGCGAACACATTGAACATGAAAACGTGCACAGACACGAACCATGCAATGAAGGGAGCGGGAGACAAGAGGGGGAGGGAGAGGGAAGCACACAAGCACAACAACAGTAGAGAATAGGGACGTCGGTAAATCTGTGGAAGGGGGAGGGCTGGGGAGGAGGGAGGGGTACACGGTATAAAGCAAATGAACACTACTAGGAATTTCAGGAAAGAAGTTGGGGATTGATAGAGGTGGATTTGGGGTGTTTAAACAGGGGTAGAAAAGATCAAGGTTTTGGATTGGGGAAGATAAGAGATGGTGGTGAACAGCTGTATTAAAGACCTGGAGGGAGGAGTGGGATTGAAGGGAGTGGGGGAGTTTGTTCCAGAGGCGGGAGAAAAGAGGAATGAAGGAGTGAAGGTGAGCAGAGAGTCTTGATTTTGGCATTTTCACCAGAAGGGGGTTGCAGGCAGATCTTGTGAGTCCTCCAGGAATATTTGGGGGGCAGAGCACAGAAGGAGCAGGGGGAGCAAGGCCAGAGAGGAGTCGGTAGAAGACAGAAAGACCACCAATCTGCCTGCGATGAGAGAGAGAAAGGCCCTCAAAATCAGCTTCATCGTGGGAGATGCTGCTTGGCGAAAAGTTGAGACGCTGCTGATTGGCTGCGAGACGCGATGTGCACTGTGATTGCTCCTGGCAAGTGACATTGATACACCTTTACTTGCACCTGCTTCCCTGTTCTAGAAATTTCAAGAGAGTAGATATCTGCGATCATAAGTGATCGCCGAGGGTATACCTTCCCAGACGGGAGGGTGTGGGGGGAGAGGAGAGGAAGGGGGGAGGGTGGGGGGGGGGGGGGTTACCCCTGGTCCACGATCCAACGTTGGCCATATTCTATTCGGACCATCATATGTCCTTGACCTTTCACATTTAGTGATGGAGTATCGGTTAACAAAATGTGTCCCCATCTGTTTATCCATAAAACTAATCACATCATGAAAATTGGAGGTAAATTATTCAAGTTATGATCAAGAATGTTTTTTTTTTTTTTTTTTTTTTTTATTGGGTCACCATCCAAAAAAAAGAAGGTCAAGGACATGAATCAAATATCAGGTGCACAATTTCAATGCAGGTACACTATTATGATGCAAGAACATCTTGGAAGACCAAGCGGTCTTTGGGAATCCGCATTGGAATTGAGCGACAAAAAATGTTTTTTTCAAGACCGCCATTTGACTGACCTTTAACCCAGAGGGGTATGATGTAAATGAAGCATAAACGTGCTTTTCTCTAGGATTGAGGCTTTCTAGATAAGGCTATTTAGTTCCGATTGGACAAGCCTTTGTCGAGTTATGGTGAAAAATTTTTTAATGTCTAAAATTGGGTCATGACCTTAAAAATTAGCTCAAAGTCAAAACTATTATGGCAATTCCACATGCATTTTATTGCCATTATCGATGCAAGTTTTCATTCCAAAAGTCCCAGCCGGATATGAAATACAGCACAGAAATTGATCGTTTTGAAATTTGGATTATTGAGTGCAAGAATAATTTTTCTTCTAAATGGTGGCTTAGTACTCTTTGGGAGGGGGTGGGGGGGGAGCCTCGGGCCCACAGGTTTGCTAGTTCATAAATAGAGTCGATATTTGTTGAAGTGGGTATGGGTAAAATTTCTCTTCTACACAGGGATTCACCAAATCTGCAACACCATCAAGCGACAGCTACAAAATAGGCACCTGGAAGATCCAAAGTCTCAATGTACCGAGAAAACTTGCAAATGTATCACAGTACATCACAGATCCAAAGTCTCAATGTACCGAGAAAACTTGCAAATGTATCACAGTAAACGAAAATACATAGGTCCCAAGTTTGGTAATTGTAATTGAGGTTCCACCCAATGGCTCGGGGTTTGCCAAGGTTGGACAGAGAGGAGTGGTGACCCCCACCCCCACTCCTCCCCCCCGCCCCCAAACCCCCGGTCTATTCCACACACTTACCCGTGTATACCAGCCATAGAAAGGCAATGCCATCATTGCCCGAGGAGACTCGACATGAAAAAATAATAATAAAACAAGGTTGGACACATACTTCTGTCTCATGGATTCCCTCTCTCTTCTCTACCTTGGTGTGAATGTGGGCCCAGATTAAGGATATAGATAATTAAGGAATCTCATTTGCTTGTTGCTTTATGGGAGCATATGGCTTGATGAGGGTAAGGGGATTTATTGGCATTTATTGTATTTGCTTCTTGTATTCATTCCCTCTGTGTGACCATTACTATATACTATTAGTAAAAAGCCTGTCAAATATGATGGGTTGGAAACGTTTATTCGACGGTGCAGCCTCAGCCTCATGTCAGGTGTGCTTATATCTTCTTTATTTATTAGACATCATGTGGATGTAAATGAACACTCATTTTACTCTGTTCATGTTATGCATCATGTTCAGTGAATTTCACCTCCCTTCACCTTGTATGTATTGTTAATGGTATTTAAAAAAAATGCTTCTGGACACCGCCCTTGAGGCTCGGTTTGCAAGCCACCGTCTACAGTTCCAATAGAAGAGACATAATTTCTCTTTCATGGAAAATCTTTTTGGAGTTTTATCCTCAAAAATAGACCATAGTGAACACACATTCATGTTAAAAGATCGGCCTTTAAAACCTACCCTTATGAAGAGGGACAGACATCTGTACAAACACACAAATTGACATTGTGTTTTATACAGTAGATAAGTAAAATTTGTTATTAGTGCTATATCCTCAAGAAATTTGGATTTGAGATCAAAAGGTGAATATGAGGCAAGAGTACAAAAGGTGAGGTTTTATTTCTAGGTGTTTCTATGTATGTATTGTTACAGATACGACTTTGATGGTATGGTGGGCCGAGCGGGATGGCCGCCGTATCCGTACAAGTTACCCGATTGTACTCGAACGTCGACGAAGCCGCGCTATGCTGGCTCAATAGGAAAGAGAAGACACCCGGCTGGGTTATAATGACACAATACGACACCAGGGGTTCAGTTCTCAAGTATATTCGTACGGAAAAAGGTTAGATTACAACTACAAGAGGGACAGCATAGGAAGACAGGCACTTAGACACACTCTTATATTAACCCTAGACAGACCACAGATAAACGGGACAACGCTGACTCACACGGGATTTGATGGCAAGGAAAGCGGCAGTCGATGGCTCAGGTGCACCTGGCTCAGGGACAGAATCACGTACGGTGGTGTCCAGCAGATGCGGGGAGGTCGCTCAGCGCTCGTGGGTCGCGACTTTGGTGGAGATGCCGGGGAGGTCGCTCAGCGCTCGGGAGGGTGGCGTCTTGTCCTTCCAAGCTCGGGGCGCATCTCCTGTCACGTCCGGCGCGGGGCCGCGTATATCCGGCGGGGAGTGACACGCCCTCGGCTCGTTAGCGCCGCCCCAGATGGCATCGGCCCATGGCTTCTCATTGGGTGCGGGGGTTACCGGCTCCGCCCTTGACGAGGGGCCGACAGGGAGCCCCCTTCTGGGTAACCCCGTCGAGCACATGTTCAATGGCGGCCAACCGAGCCGGAGTGAGGACGCAAAGCCGCTGTTGTTGTGGTTGTTGTTGGAGCTTGAGATGATGGGAAGAGATGCGGGGAGGTATGGGAAGGTCCTAAACTCCTACTGGTGCCATATCATCACATTCTGGTGCAACGAAGAGTCATAATTAATGGAAACAAGTCCTTAACTGACATAGATTAAGAACAACTAGCAAGATGTCCTATAATTGTCTACGTGTGGTGCGGGGGACCTGGGCACGACATTTAATGGGGGAATGAAGGGGAAGATCGGCTCTAATGGGTGTTGTTTACAGACAATGGGACTAGGGAATGGGGTAAGGGAGAGTTGGGGAGTATCGGAGAAAATAGGGGAATATTTACAAGCGGATATGGAGGCCAAATTCCATATTCGCAACATTGCACCCTTCTCTACCCTCGGGGCGTCCCGACCCGATAAATTTTTACCTACTTTAGTGTGGCACGCAATGTAGTTCCCTCTACTATTAACTCTACCCTGAGTGCGACAGTTTTACAGATATTCACAAATGAGTAAATATGTCCCCCTGCGACGTTGCACCCTTCTCCTCACAGAAACACACCCACAGGATAACCGAATCCGGAAAGAATTCTCAAACTAAACATACAGCCGGTAGGGAGCATTATTTACAAGACTACGCTGCTATTTACACTACGATCCAGGACCTGTCTTTGGAGGAACACATGCAGATGTTATGCATAGAGAGAGCGCGCTTGCCAACATCGATACACCAACCCACGAGTGCTCTGTGGCCGACGGCCTTTAATAACGTGCAGAGCACCCTTTCCCGAGCATCAACAGCACCACCCCACCACCAATCGGTGCAGTCACCATTGTTCATTGGAATAAAAATAACTTCAACAACCCCTAACCCTGCAGGTGTCTCTTGCTCTTCTTGTGGTGCACTTGGTGGTGTTAACTATTAGTGGTTCACCTGTATGGCATAGGTGCCACGTTGATCCATAGGTCCATCCCCGGGTGGTGCTTGGCCGCAAACGAACTGCGGTCCATCGTGGGTGGCCACAAACATTGCGGTCCATATGGTGTATCGATCCCGGCAGCAAGCAGCGAAAGTGCAGGCCCACAACTGCGTCGCCAGCACCTCTCTCTCCTCTCTCTCTACCCCAAAGCCAGATCCTCGGAGGTGGGAGACAAAAACAAGACAAGTGAGCAAGGTGGTAAGGGCGCAAAAGTGCACGCAATGCAAGGTGATGCACACTGGGGGCACATGGGAACCAGGTGAGACAGGTACGTTCCTACCGTACGCCCCCCCCACCAGGTAACCTACATGGCCCCTCCCTTACCCCTTACTGTATCAACAAAACACAACACTACCCATAAACATCTACTTTACAAATCCACAAACATCCCTACTGTCTTCCCCGTTCCTCCCATATACCAAATTCGTCTTCTCTCCCTCCTAACCAATCAAATTTGCCATTTTCAACTCTCATCAAAATTTGCCATTTCCAACTCAACATCAAAATTTGCCATCACCAATTCATCATCAGTCCCTCCTAGGGAGGGAGAGATGGAATCACCCCAATGTCTCATCCACGTCGTGATGCGTCTCACAAATCCAACAGCAATTCTCATTTCTGCAACACAAACAAAGAAAACACAGGTGTGGAGTCATCATCATCACCACAGGCAAGTGGCTGCGTATGGTGCGACAGGTTCATTAATCCTAACTATTTCCTAAATGACTTTAACAACTTTACACTACCCGGGGTCTTTCTCCGGCCAAACCATTGGCCCTCTTACACTATGGGTTCTAAAAACCAATTCCCATTGGCCAAACTGTGGTGCTCTTCAATTTGGGGTCTCACTCCCCCGATTCATCTCCCGGTGCCCTCGTACAATTTCTGGGCTGCGACGTGTACCTCTCCCAGTGGGTCTACCCACCTGCACACCTCCACCACTGCAGTTGCCTCCGAGCTTACCTGCTCCTTACCCTAACCTAACTACCAGGGGAAGGCCCTCTGGCTCTCTCCCCACTCCGTGCCCTCTCTGGCACTGGGCTGCCCGATCCACACCCGGGATCCTCAGGTACCCACGCACAACTACCGGCTCCCAGAGCCCACCTGCGGCCTCACCTGGCCGACATCCTCACAGTGGTGGAGTGCCCAACCAACTACACACACTAACAGGCTACACGCCCAGCCATTTCCACAACACTAATGCACCCATTCACAACTCCATTCTGCAACCGCACCACAAATGCCAATATCCAACCACAATTTACCTGCACCCTCTACCTAACACTTACACTACCCGCCCCGGGTGCTCGTGAAAGGGGTCCACTCTTCCCCCATCCACACCTTCGCACCATGCACACCACTCCGTACCACTCACTCCAACTCTCTCCACACACCTGTACCTGCACACCTGTGCTCTCGCACCTGGTGCCACCTGCACCCTTCTCTCCCCAAGCGCATTCGCGCTGATCCACACACTCACTACTCATACACTGCTCCACACACCTGTCCAGTTGCACACCTGTGCAATCACACCTGTTCCATCCTCACACACACGGCATCATCTCAGCTAACTACTCCCTTCTGAAACTTGCGCTTCCCAGTCGTCCCTTTAAACTATTGCGCTCCCACGTCATTATCATCCACACTAATCTACCTGCGTCCCCACTACAGGTATCAGTCACTAACTAACCTTAACGTTACCTAAGGTCATCTTCTCTAGATCCCTACACACAATATCCTAACCCACCCGGGCTAGTTTTCACTGCCATACACCCCATAAGCTATTGCTCCTTTGCCCCCCCATGGGAAGGATGGTGGATTTGCCATCCCACCACATCGGGGGTCTCTCACTACCAATTTTGCACATCAAATTTCAACAAATTAAAAATTTGCCAATCACTGCCCATCATCTGCCAATCACTACTGCCAATCCCTTGCCAATCATCAAATTTTGCTTTTCTCTAATTTTGGGTCCAAAACACTAACCTGATCACCCAGTCTACTCACTAATACCTCTCGGTGCGCCAATCCCTGTCCAAAGCCCGGCTTCGTAAAGCCAAGCAATGGATGCTGGTTGTTTTGTGCCAGCGGCTGGATGCGTCCGGCACTCGGTGCAGGGACGGGGGCTTACCCGGGCCGAGATCCCACGCATCACCTCGGCGTGGAGCCATCCAATGTCCCGATCTCGACCTGCCGGCACGTCTCAACAAAACGTGGTCGCCATAACGACCCTTTCTATCGGGCTGCCCGCTCCGCCTAGTGGAGCACGGACGCGGCCGTTCAAAGCGAGGCCCAGCACGCACCGAGGGCCCGATTCGGCTATAAGTCGTTCTAAACTCTACCCCGTCTAACGTCGATGCTTCACCTGGACGCTTACACCCCGCAGCCCGTTCCTTGCTCACACATCCAGCCGTGCCCATGCTCCTCGTACCCTTCCTTACACACCCAGGTACACCCATTCCACT
Organism: Myxine glutinosa; assembly: GCF_964187855.1. Classification (NCBI taxonomy): domain Eukaryota; kingdom Metazoa; phylum Chordata; class Myxini; order Myxiniformes; family Myxinidae; genus Myxine; species Myxine glutinosa. The sequence goes on along the minus strand of NC_136267.1, from coordinate 169,247,759 downwards.
CGCAGCCTTGGACACACACCTGACCACCGAACACTTTGGCACACATTCGTTGCTCGCACACCTCACCAATACACCTCTTCGCGCCCCCTCCTCGGTCACCTCCTCTGTGACAATCACAGGTGTGCTCTCATTCGCACACCCACTCACGTGCCTCACCACCAACTCCAGCGTGCATTCCCACTCACGCTCTACCATTCCAGGTGTGCATCCTTCCATCCCAGGTGTACATCCTCGTTCACCTGTCACAACTAACTCACGCTCCATGTCACTCCCACTACTTTCACCTCCATTCTTGACAGCGCACTCACCCTTACTCTTGACAGCGCACTCTTTCCTCATGCACCTGTCCGTCACACACCTTCCTCGCGCACACTCTCCCGTCACACCCTCTGTAACACTCACCACAGGTGTGCATTCTTCCTTGCCTTTGACAGCGCACTCTTTCCCCATGCACCTGTCCGTCACACACCTTCCTCGCGCACACTCTTGCGTTACACCCTCTGTAACACTCACCACAGGTGTGCATTCTTCCTTGCCTTTGACAGCGCACTCTTTCCCCATGCACCTGTCCGTCACACACCTTCCTCGCGCACACTCTTGCGTTACACCCTCTGTAACACTCACCACAGGTGGACACTCTTCCTTACTTCTGACAGCGCACTCTTTCCTCATGCACCTGTCCGTCACACACCTTTCTCGCGCACACTCTCCCGTTACACCCTCTGTAACACTCACCACAGGTGGACACTCTTCCTTACTTCTGACAGCGCACTCTTTCCTCATGCACCTGTCCGTCACACACCTTTCTCGCGCACACTCCTGCGCACACTCTCCCGTCACACCCTCTGTAACACTCACCACACCACGCTTCCATGTGCTCCCTCGCACACGCGCTACGACCGACTCACTCTCGCCAGCACACTCACTCCTCGGCGTGCACTTTTTCCTCACACACCCCATGGTCGGACATTCTCGCACACCTCTTTTTTCGCACACCTGACCTGTCGCACACCTCACCAACGGCCTTTCACGAACACCCGGATCCAAACCAATCCCCAAGCTTTTTAAATCCCCTGGCGCATCATACGCACGACCATATTGGTCACCACTTACACCGGGTCCTCTTCCTCTTCGCTTCTCCTCCATCACCTGCGAATCCCTCATCCGGTTAATGAGCACATCATCACGATCCAAACACAGACTTTGGACCAATTCTTTTATCTCCTCTTTTATCTCTTTCTTATCCCCTCTCCGTCGCTTCTTAATTTCACTCATCCCTTCTTCCACTTCTTCTAATTTGTGTTTCACCTCTTTTATTCCCCGGTACGTCTCCTCAAGCTCGTCCTCCAAGGCTACCTTGACCGTTTCCAGGTGCGTCCTCACCTGCCGGTCCTTCGTCTCCATTACCTCTATCACCTCGTCCAACCTCGTTGTCAGTCCCTCACGTACCATCTGACATTCCCTCTTCGTCGCTACCAAGTCATCTTTTAGTTCTTTCTGTGTCGCCTTTAAACCTCCTAATACCGCAGTGTTCCTTTGAACCTGCTCCACTAACTCCGTCTGTCCCACCGTCAGCTGCTCCACCTCCTGCGTCAGGTCCTCTATGCCCCCTTGTAACTTTACAGTCCCCTTTCTCACCTCCTTTTCCATGTGCTCCTCACAGTGCCTCACCTCCTCGCGCACTCCTCCGACCTCCTCACTCACTCCTCTTCTGATCTCCTCTCCCATCACTTGCATCTCCTGCCCAGATGCCACCCTCATCTGCTCCATTTCCTCCCTGTGAGCATCCAGTTTGGTTTCTACCCCCATTCTGACCCCCTCTATCTGCTGCTCCATTTGTTTAACTTCCCTTTCCGCTTGGTCCCTCATGTCCCTCAATTTGCCTTCCATACTGTTTTCTAACCCCTCTAACCCATTTTTCACTCCCTCTATCTGATTCTCCTGGGCAGCCATTCTATTTTCTACCCCCTCTAACCCCTTTTGCATCCCTTCCATTTGATTCTCTTGAGCGGCCATTCTGTTTTCTACCCCCATTAACCCATGTTTCACCCCTTCTATCCCATTGTCTAACCCCTCTAATTTCTTGTCTAATCCCTCTATTCTACTCCCTAACCCCCCGATCTGCGCCCCCATGTCCTCCCTCAATTTCTCGCTATTGGACCCCATTTGGCCCTCCAATCGCTCACTATTCTTTTCCATAAGGGCCGTCATTTGTATAAAAAACAAATTCCAATCCACCGGGGGCGCTGCCACGGTCGCTGGCGCGGTGATCAGCGAGGCGCCATTTTGCGCGCCCGCTTCTTCGTGCGTGACGGCGCTATTTTGCGCGTCTGCTACCCCCGCTGTTTCGCTCTCCTCATGTCCCTCAATTTGGTCCTGGACCGACCCTGCTTCACTCTCCCCTACCGGACCCCAGCCGTCTTGATCCGCCATAGCGCGACTTGCAAAAGTCGAGTTTCGTAAAACAAATACAAATTTCGGCCGCTCCAAATTTTGACCAAATTTTTTTTTTTCCTCTATTCGTTTTTTTTTTTTTTTTTCCCAAATTTGGTCGGGCCTCGAATCTCACTCCCGACACCAATTGTTACAGATACGACTTTGATGGTATGGTGGGCCGAGCGGGATGGCCGCCGTATCCGTACAAGTTACCCGATTGTACTCGAACGTCGACGAAGCCGCGCTATGCTGGCTCAATAGGAAAGAGAAGACACCCGGCTGGGTTATAATGACACAATACGACACCAGGGGTTCAGTTCTCAAGTATATTCGTACGGAAAAAGGTTAGATTACAACTACAAGAGGGACAGCATAGGAAGACAGGCACTTAGACACACTCTTATATTAACCCTAGACAGACCACAGATAAACGGGACAACGCTGACTCACACGGGATTTGATGGCAAGGAAAGCGGCAGTCGATGGCTCAGGTGCACCTGGCTCAGGGACAGAATCACGTACGGTGGTGTCCAGCAGATGCGGGGAGGTCGCTCAGCGCTCGTGGGTCGCGACTTTGGTGGAGATGCCGGGGAGGTCGCTCAGCGCTCGGGAGGGTGGCGTCTTGTCCTTCCAAGCTCGGGGCGCATCTCCTGTCACGTCCGGCGCGGGGCCGCGTATATCCGGCGGGGAGTGACACGCCCTCGGCTCGTTAGCGCCGCCCCAGATGGCATCGGCCCATGGCTTCTCATTGGGTGCGGGGGTTACCGGCTCCGCCCTTGACGAGGGGCCGACAGGGAGCCCCCTTCTGGGTAACCCCGTCGAGCACATGTTCAATGGCGGCCAACCGAGCCGGAGTGAGGACGCAAAGCCGCTGTTGTTGTGGTTGTTGTTGGAGCTTGAGATGATGGGAAGAGATGCGGGGAGGTATGGGAAGGTCCTAAACTCCTACTGGTGCCATATCATCACATTCTGGTGCAACGAAGAGTCATAATTAATGGAAACAAGTCCTTAACTGACATAGATTAAGAATAACTAGCAAGATGTCCTATAATTGTCTACGTGTGGTGCGGGGGACCTGGGCACGACATTTAATGGGGGAATGAAGGGGAAGATCGGCTCTAATGGGTGTTGTTTACAGACAATGGGACTAGGGAATGGGGTAAGGGAGAGTTGGGGAGTATCGGAGAAAATAGGGGAATATTTACAAGCGGATATGGAGGCCAAATTCCATATTCGCAACAGTATGTTTTATCACTGCAGAACAATAGCAGTTTTTATGTTCAGTCCCCCCCATTTTACATAAGCATAAGTATTGGAACAGATGACCAACAGGTGTTTTTTTGTTGCGTTGATCGTTCACACATAAGAGCTGTAAATGTCTCATCTTGGTTTTAGCCTTTGCTTTTCCCTTGGGAGTCTTCCCTTGGAGTCAGTAGGCATAAAACAACATGAAGACCAGAGAACTGTCTTTGAAAGAAAAGCAAGCAATTTGGAAGCTAAAATAACAGAATAATTCAATTAGAACCATAGCAAATCAACTGGTGTAAAAAATACAACAATTTGGAATAGCTTGAAAAAGAAAGAAACCACTGGTGTACTTAGCAATAGACAACGGCAGGTAGGCCAAGGAAAACGACTGCAGTTGATGACACAAAAAATCATCAGAGCTGTGAAAAAAAACCCCTAAAACAACTGTCAGTGACATCACGAACAACCTCCAGAGTGCAGCGGTGGAAGTATCACGATCTACCGTTCGCAGAAGACTTAGAACACAGCAGAATTACAAAGGCTGCACCGCAATATGCGAACCTCTTATCAGCACCAAAATAGACAGGCCAGATCAAAATTTGCCAAGAAGTACAGAGGAGTAGAGTTGTGGAACAAAGTTTTATGGACAGATGAGACCAAGATAAACCTTTACCAAAAGGATGGAAAGGGGAAAGTGTGGAGTAAGGAAGGAACTGCATATGATCTAAAGCACATTATTCCATCTGTGAAGAATGGTGGACATGGTGTAATGGCTTGGGCCTGTAAGGCTGCCTCTGGAACTGGCTCACTCATCTTTATTGATGATGTAAATAATGATTGCAGCAGTTGAATGAATTTGGAAGTGTACAGAAACATTGTCTGCCTGTGTACAAGAAAATGCTTCCAAACCCATTTGGTGGTGCTTCACCATGCAGCAAGAAAATGACCCAAAACACACTCCCAACGCAACTAAGGAGTTCATCAGGGGGAAAAAAGTGGAAGGTTTTGGACTGGTGAAGTCAATCTTTTGATTTAAATCCAATGGAGTATGCATTTCACTTGCTGAAGGAGGAGACGAAAGTCAGAAACCCCAAAACAACAACTGAAAATGTCTGCAGTAAAGGTTTGGCAAAGCATCTCAAAGGAAGATACCAAGAGTTTGGTGATGTCAATGGGTCACATGCTCAATGCAGTTATTGTATGCAAAGGATATGCAACCAAATATTATTATAATACTTTAATATACTTTAAGTTAATCTGTTCCAATACTTATCTATGTCCTTGCTTATTAATGAGGTTACTTAGTGGCTCCAGGGCTAGGAAAAACAAAAACAGAAGAGGAGAAAGGCTGTTTCCTTGGAAGATCCCACGTCGTATCTTGTGTGTGTGTGTGTGTGTGTGTGTGTGTGTGAGTGTGTGTGTGTGTGCGCTCCCGTATTTCTAATAGGGTGGCATAAAAATATATTTGTGTTGGATTGCTTGATTACCCTCGCCAGAGGAGAGGGTATTACATTTGAGTCCATTTGTCTGTTTGTTTGTCTGTCCGCACAGAATAAATATGATTTTCTCTGCAACTGTTGGTCCGATTGACGGGAAATTTTCACCATAGGAGCAAGCGCCTCCTCCTGTAGAAATTTTTTAAATGATAATTATGACGTCATCGGTCACGTGGTATGGGCGCCATCTTGGAAAAATCGAAAAAAATTGCACCTCTATCTCCAAAAGCACTGCATGGAAAAAAACAAGACATGGCTCATTGTAAAGAACTCTCCATGAGAAATAACATATGTTAATGATGATGTCATAGGTTCCTCCATTACTATGACTTAATTCAACAAGTACAAAACTTCATCCGATCAAGATGAAATTTCTTGAGCGTCATCTCGGGATACGTTGGTGGAGAAAAAAAAAATTAATGATGACGTCATGGGTCACGTGGTTCGGCCGCCATATTTGTTTTAACACTAAAGCCTTAAAAACCACAAAAACTTGTCCTGGCGAGGGTCTGCAATCTCTGATTGCTCTTTCTTGTTTATTTTGCCCTCAGGATGAAACAAAGTGTATCACAGGCTAGTTTGGCAGAGTTGTATTTTTCAGCATGTTTATTTCCTTGTACTGTATATCCATTGGGTTAGGTGATTAAAGTGATGCTCAATTACAGGTTCCGCGCATCTTGCTGTGGCTTATGGTGGAATTGGCAATCATTGGCTCTGACATGCAGGAAGTAATTGGTTCTGCAATTGCAATCCATCTCCTCTCCAACAAAGCGTGAGGTTTTGGTGTCGGAATCTGGTGTACTTGTCTTGATTAATTGCAATGCATGCAAGATTAAGATGTTGTTGTGGGAATGACTTATCGGGGCTAACTTTGTTTAATATTGTGATAGTTATTTACCATATGAGATGTATTAGCATAGAAGAGAAGAAGACAACTCTTTTTTTTGCATCTTTAGATGCATATGGCTGCCGAAGCAGTTTCCTAAGCTATTGGGCACAATCCTGGACGGTTTGCCACTCTGATGCAGGATACTCGAATGGCTCATTCTTCCCAGTATGCTGGTACTCATTTTGCTGACCTTGGAAGGATGACAGGCTGAGTCAACCTACCTGGTGTTATTTAACCACTCAACAGGGGCTCAAACTCAAGACCCTAAGGTTTTAAGCCAGCCACTTTAGCCGTTGAACCAACACCACGCCTGTATTGGCATAAGCGTGAGATAATTTAATTGTGATATGAGATATGTGTCGCTTTATGTATGGAAAAATGTCGTGTACCTGCCCTAATGCTTGTGCCTAAAGCTGCTATTCCTTCAAACCCTTTTCAATGTTCTTTCCTTTGTAGTCTGTCTTGTATGCCCTTTAAAAATAACCTGTTAGGCCATCAGACGTGAGTTTGGGGGGAAACGTTGAGGCGCCACACCAACCTTAAGGAGCATCCATGTGACAAGTCGAGGGTGGGGTTGGGCTTTATAAAGGTGGGAGGAGAGAAACCTGGAACCTCTTTAGCTGAAGCTGCATGTGAGACTGCGGGGTTTTTCCCTGAAGGACCCTCCTTCTAGCGTGTGCTCTCTGCCACACCCCACCCAGCCAGCAGGCCACTTCATGGGCTGAGAGTGAACTGCACAAAGGACTTTGTCTATATCCCACTTGTGCCTCATCAAAGTCTAGCGGTGACGTTACGTGCACTGCTGGGGTATTTTCTGTCTTGTCCATCCCTCGCCATTGCCTATCTCTTGTGGAACTAGAACGGCACTCAGTAGAGAGCACACCTCCAGCCTGTTTGGCCATATCACTAAATGGTGAAGAATCACAATAACATTTCTACTAGCTGAATCCGGATCTTCACCAAAATTGAATCGATTCTTCCTTGTCACACACACAAACCTGTCCAACAAGTTTCGTCCAAATCAATCCATAACTTTTTGAGATATCCCGCTATGTATAGTTTTTGGCCCTATCTCCCAATGGTGAAGAATCACTTTTTAAAAATTAAACAATTGTCGTATCCGAATCCATATTCAGATCTTCACCAAAATATAATCATTTCGTCCTTGTCACATACGCTACATCTCTGCCAAATTTCGTCCAAATCCGTTCACAACTTTTTGAGATATTTTGTTCACAAACAAATGGACAGACAAACAGACAGGGGTGAAAACATAACCTCCATCCAACTTTGGTGGTGGAGGTAATGAATGGGCCCATTAAGTTCGATGATTAAGGAACTTGCATAGATTCATTTGTTTAATTCATAGATTCATTGGCCACATATATGGTATGGGTTCATTTGTATTCATGACCCATGTTACTGATTATATTAGACTGGGTATCTGGGTGATTTTGGGTGGTTCTGATCACGGTTGCATTTGTGTACATTCCTTAAAGGACAAATTGGATATTGTTGTTTAGAGCCCATAACACGGCTGTGCCAGTGTGCCGTGCTTCTTGCGACTCCTCTCGGTTGTTAATTGAGATCAGGCACACGGCACCGAATCAGCGTGGCATATCTGCTGGCCCGGTGTCGTGGTGAATAGACATGTGATCCTGACCAGGCCGACCAAATCAATCGGCCACTGTGACTGCTTTGACTCAGTTCTCGGGGATTCATACCAGGCAACTGGGACGGCCTGACTGCTGTTACAATATTATTGATTATATAGGCCTTCGATCAGATTTTGTAACCTGAATTGTTCACTGTCTGCCACTTTGGGTATGATGGTACTTCTTAGGCAGAGGTGTGGCAACTTTATTTTGATTAAAAGTATTATCATTTCCCCCTCTCTTGCTCAAAATCTTGGCATTTGTTTGTTTCAAAGAAAACTTTCACTCGATAAAACCTCTCATATGAAAGGTGCTTATTAATTTTTTTATTATAAATTTCTTTCATTGTGTCTTGTGTTCCAGGATCCCCCTCTATGGTGGAGTCCTCATCACCATCACAGATACCATTGTATTTCTTTTCCTAGATAAGTACGGTATGTCAATCAATGAAAAACAAAAAAAGATCTGACATTGGCACACAGCATGCATGTTCACATGAAGGCCTAACTTAACAACCAGTTTTATTGTTTAAAAACTTAAAAGGTAACCAGAGGGCTCATTGTGTTTTATTTATTTATTATTATTCACGTGCGATTTATTGTGCAGATTTGATTTAACAATTATAGTCTGGAGGCACTTCCAGGAAATGTGACAGTAGGGGTACACTCATGTTACAAGCTGGCAACAATGTTTTTCTGAAAGCCCAGACCTCTAGGAACCCAAAAAGTCTTGTTGCCAGCTTGGGAAATGGTTTGGACCAGATTTGTGGCCATTTTTCAAAATGGCCGCCTACATTTTTGGTGTTTTCTAATATTTGAGCTCTAGAACTTATATCTGGCTGTCTTAAAGGTCTCTAGGGTTATGACCTTATAACATATAGTCATACAACAATCCTCACCCAAATTGGGGTGCATGGCATATCTATAAGTGGTTTTATTGAAGCAAAAAGGCAAAAATATGCCTGAAAAACGCCTTCATTTTGATTTTTCCAAATCACTAAATTGCATACTGTGAAGTTGTTCTTTGGTCAATTTCTTTCAAAATAGTTTTAAAATTTGCCCAGATCCCTCCTCTTCATTAGCAAATCTTCAGGAATATACCCAAGTTCTCAGAAAATATGTTTTATGCATGATCAGCTACCCCTACCCCCTAAATCACAAAACGTGCCAATTTTCAATATTTCCAGATTCCAACCAATATCATTGTTGTATGACATTTTCTCATCATGATAGGTCCAAATTAACTTACTCTATGTGATTAGGTGTTAATAAAAATTGAATTTCACACTTTAGTGAAAATCCAAGATGGCTGCCAAATGGCCAATAAAATATAATATTTCACATTATGACGTTAAGTTAAGGTAATGCAGTCTACCATTTGATACCAACACATTTTTGAGACATAATATATTGCAATAATGATGCTTTCCTTTGTATCCTTCCTCAGGTCCTGCCCGAATCATCATTTTAACATAATTGTTGTGTTAACAATGTACTATAACATATTGCTTGTTGCATGTGCTGTAAATAGCTTTCAGTGTTGTGGTAGACATAGTCTTTGTCTCTTTCCAGATATGAATGAAGATGGAACCTGTAGCTGTGATAGGCGGGAGACGGAAGAGAGAATCAGTTGCACTGGACATCGACTGGAGCACATGCTTCATTTGCCAAGGCAACAGAAAAAATGAAAAGACAACCAAGCCCACAGATGTTGGTCTCGAACGCTTTAAAGACTGTGTGATTACGAGACAGAAATACCATGACCATGAGTACATCTCAACACTTGACAGAATACAGAGTATTGACCTTGATGATGAAAAAGAACACATAGTATGGCACAGGGGCTGTTATTCAAAGTTTACACATGCCAACCATATTGAGAGACTGAAAAATCGGCATGAAAAGGAAGCAAAGGACTCGTGTGACCAACCATCTACATGCATTCGCCCCTCTTCTAGAGCATCAGTTGCTTCAGTGTCCTGGGACAAATGTATTTTCTGTCAGGAGGATAAGGCAGGAAAGCAATTGAGGAATGTAGCCACTTTAGAGACCTCAGACAGAATACTAAATGATGCTCAAAAGAACAAGATTATGAGATGCCGGTTGGCAGGAATAAGTGACCTAATAGCTGCTGAAGGGAAGTACCACCTTCCTTGTTATGTAACCTTCAGGAGGAAGTCTGAGTCAACTGTCCAGTCTGTGCACAAGGAATCTGGAAAAGCAAGGATGCTGAGGGATGAATCTGATGTCCAAAGCCTGATGTCGATGTTTCAGAGATTTGAGGTCTTCAACAAAGAGTCTGAGGAACTTGTATGTCTCACTACTGGGGATATTGCAAATGCCGCAATTAAAAAGGACCTGCTATGTGCGGAGAAGGTTGGACATCAAGTGGCCCGTACCTTTGTGACTGAGCGTTTCATTGAGAAAAAGACCAGCCTACACACAAGCATCCCAAAACAAAAGTTGAAGACATTTGCATCCATGTTTGCTGTTGAGGTGTCCAAGGACAAGAAGAAAAAGGGTACTGCTATTGTCAAAGCAGATCGCGATCTGTTTCAATGACTGATTGTTGTCATGGAGGCAGGCAGAGATATTGACATAGATTCACTTCTCACACAAGAACTTTGCCATGTACCTTTAGCTCTAGCCAATACTGATGGGACCCTCAGACAAACAAACAAGTCACAGTTGCTACCTCTTCTAGAGAAAGATGGTGTGTCTCAGGCAAATGCCCCAGCATCTAACACACCAACATGCACAATTGTTGATGGAATGGCCTTAGTTCAGGCATTGGGAAAGCCAAAGGACACAAAGACATTTGGAGACTATGCCAAGAGGGTCGTAGCTGCAGTGTCAAACAACTTCAAGGAGCCCTGTAACCGTGTGGATGTGGTCTTTGACTGCTATGAAAAGCACTCAATCAAAGATGCAACAAGAAAGAGGCGGGTTGGAAAGGGTCGTGGCATTAGATGTGAAATAAGCAACAGAGATCTCAAGCTACCACAGCAATGGAAATCTTTCATGGATGTCAATGACAACAAAGTGGCTCTTACAAAGCTTCTCAAGGAAGAACTACTTGAACATGAACATGAAGCCACACAGGAATTGGTGGTTAGTGGTGGAAACAATGGCATGGCTGCCTCTTCCACAGGCAGGAACATGGAGCATCTCTGTTCATCACAAGAGGAGGCAGACACGCGTATGATTCTTCATGCTCTGGAAGCAAAGGCTAGAGGATATGAGAGGATCGTCATCACCAGTAGTGATACCGATGTATTATTGCTTTTGATGGCCTTCCAGCCCCAAATGCCAGAAGAGGTATGGATGAAATCAGGGACCTCTAAATACAGGCGCTACATTGCTGGCCACAAAATTGATTGCACTGATGATGTCAGGGACAGTCTTCTAGCTTTCCATGCCATTACAGGATGTGACAGCACCAGTCAACTCGCAGGCATATCAAAGAAGGCAGCATGGAAAATATTTTGTGAAGTTCCTCACCTACTCTCCCAGCTAGGGGTTGCACATGTTCCAAGTGAAGAGATTTGTGCAAAGGCTGAGGAGTTTGTCTGCCGTCTTTACAACCCGAAAGGAGACGCAAAGGAAATCCAGGCGCTGAGATGTTCCCAATTCAGAAAAGTTGGTAAAAAGCCAGAGAACATGCCACCAACAGAGGATGCATTGCACCAGCACATTTTAAGGGCACATCATCAAGCCCTTGTGTGGCGAAATGCCAATGTGCCAAATCCAGGAATCCCCAATCCAACAACATCCGGCTGGTACCTTGAGGACAACCAGCTGATGCCCCGTCTCATGACCAAGGAAGGGCTCACAGCAGAATGTGTCAAAATTGCGACGTGTGCATGTACCTCAAAGGCCCGTCCATGTCTAACTGGCAGGTGCAACTGTAGGAAAAATGGATTGCGGTGCACATTGGCATGCAAATGTGCAGACTTATGCAGGAACCCCCTCAATGACTCTGATAGTGATTAGACGACATGCATGGAAACTTGAGTATATTCCATAATGTCATATTGTTACTATGCTGGCTGTATTTGACGTAATGTAACTAGTCTTGCTTCAGCTCTGTTCCACCAATGTATTACTAGTCTATGATATGACTGTATCCCACATTCTGTCACTTATGTATGAATAGCCAGATTAGCTTGTTGGGTATGACTTTGTTAATTCAGTGCCAAATATTTGTTTAGTTTAAAGGTGCAAGCATTGCATTGACGTTTGTATTGTTTGGATCAGTGTAACATAATAATGTTTGCATTATGTATACAAGTTATGTATGTTTATTTTTGTTTTACATTAAATAATATAGCTTATATTTTACAATCTTCTATGTCTTCATTTATGTAAGTGCCTTGTTTGTCAGCTATGTTGGAACTAATATACTCCGCAAACAAGGCACTTCCAAATCCACACTACTTTCCTGAAATTCAAATGTTATAAAACATAAATTTTACATAAAGTCCCCCTCTAAAATAATACATCTTCAACTCATCAAGACTCTTTCACATACATGTGACCTATAGAATAGTAGTGCCTCATATATTTAGTATAAATGGAACATTTTAGAAGTGCCTCTGAATGAAATTGCAGTCTTATGGTCTCGCGCCACCAAATATTCTATGGCCATTTGGCAGCCATCTTGGATTTTCACTAAAGTGTGAAATTCAATTTTTATTAACACCTAATCACATAGAGTAAGTTAATTTGGACCTATCATGATGAGAAAAAGTCATACAACAATGATATTGGTTGGAATCTGGAAATATTGAAAATTGGCACGTTTTGTGATTTAGGGGGTAGGGGTAGCTGATCATGCATAAAACATATTTTCTGAGAACTTGGGTATATTCCTGAAGATTTGCTAATGAAGAGGAGGGATCTGGGCAAATTTTAAAACTATTTTGAAAGAAATTGACCAAAGAACAACTTCACAGTATGCAATTTAGTGATTTGGAAAAATCAAAATGAAGGCGTTTTTCAGGCATATTTTTGCCTTTTTGCTTCAATAAAACCACTTATAGATATGCCATGCACCCCAATTTGGGTGAGGATTGTTGTATGACTATATGTTATAAGGTCATAACCCTAGAGACCTTTAAGACAGCCAGATATAAGTTCTAGAGCTCAAATATTAGAAAACACCAAAAATGTAGGCGGCCATTTTGAAAAATGGCCACAAATCTGGTCCAAACCATTTCCCAAGCTGGCAACAAGACTTTTTGGGTTCCTAGAGGTCTGGGCTTTCAGAAAAACATTGTTGCCAGCTTGTAACATGAGTGTACCCCTACCACCTTTTCTAGGCCACTTTTGGGGATATGCCTCCAGACTATTACTTGTGACCTCTGGGCTAACCCCCGCTCTAGCAGGGAAAATGGCCTTTAAAATGCATGTTGTGTTGTTGTTGTTGTGACCTCTGGAAATTGATGTAGATTCTGTTTGTGTTTGTTTGTTTTTATTGCAGGCCTGCGGAAACTTGAGGCATTTTTTGGTTTTCTCATTACAACCATGGGTGTAGCCTTTGGCTATCAGGTTTGGGGAACTTTTTAAAATTTGTCTTTTTTGTTTATTGTACTTTTTATTAGATAACCTTTCCCAGAGGATGACTTTGCTGTACGGCATTATTAAATTTTCGGACAAATTTCTGCATCACCTGAGAACTGTTCCTGATTGTCCAAGTGGGAAATTTCACGTCATATTTCAATCGATGTTGAGCAGATAATGGGGAAAAAAAGATTTCTGTCCTAACATCATCCATATTTTCAATAAAAAAAAAAAAACCATGTCATAACAATCTCATAACCGCACCGATAAGGAAATGTCAGAGCACTGCCCCAGATTTCTGGATGAAAAACCTTCTTGTATTGGGAATGTGCTTGGACCAGGCATGTACTTGGACAAGTGGTGTTAAAAGCAATTTTTTTTTTTTGTATTCCAAGTTGAGGCTCGTATAAGAGCTAACACATAGAACATATAATAAAGGGAGCGAGAGAGAGAGAGGGAAGCACAACACCAGTAGACAACAGTGACATCACGTGTTCTGTGGACGGGAGAGGGCTGGGGCGGGGTACATGGTATAAACAAGATGGACACTACAAAGACTTTCAGGAAAGGAATTGGAATTTGAAAGAGGTGGATTTGGGGTGGATTAACGGGGGTAGAAAAAGATCAAGAATTTGGATGGGGAAAGATAAGAGATGGTGGTGAACAGCTGTTTTGAAGATCTGGAGGGAGGAGTGGGATTGAAGAGAGTGAGGGAGTTTGTTCCAGAGGTGGGGAAAAAGAAGAATGAAGGAGTGAAGGAGAGCAGAGAGTTGATTGTGGCAGTTTCACCAGAAGAGGGTTGCTGGCAGATCTTATGTGTCCTCCAAGAATATTTGGGTGACAGAGCGCAGACAGAGCAGGGGGTGCAGGGCTGGAGAGGAGTCGGTAGAAGACAGAAAGACCACCAACCTGCCTGCGGTGAGTAAGTGAAAGGCCCTCAGAGGTAGCTTCATCGCGGGAGATTCCAATGATTCTGAATGCTTTGGTTTCAACAGCCTGAAGTCGAGCTAAGTGTGAGGCAGAAGCACCAGCCCAGAGGGGAGAGCTGTATTCCATCAAGCTGTGGATGAAAGCTTTGTATGTGGTGAGAAGCTCAGTTGTGAAGCTCAGGAAGGATGCCCAGTCGGAGACTGGCTTTGGAGGCCAGCTTGGAAATGTGGTTTTCCCAGGAAAGATTATGGCAGATAGTGAGACCCAAAAGCTTGTGACAGAACTTCTTCAAGAGGATTGTTGAGAAAGTAGGTGGGAGGGTTGTCCAGACAGTCTTTTCGGAGAGACATAGTGAGAGTGTGAGATTTGTCAGGATTGAAAGACATGTTCCACTTGTTTGACCAATTTGTGATTTTGTCTAAGTCTGCAGAGAGTGAAAAGGCTGCAGACTGCCGATGTGAGTCTTGATATATGGAGTGGCAGAGAGTGGAGTCGTCAGCAAAAAGATAGAGAGTCAGAGAGATCATTAATGAAGACCAGAAAAAGCACAGGGCCCAGAACACTGCCTTGAGGAACTCCAGCCTGGACAGGAAGAGGAGATGAGGGAATTCCATTTAGTGCCACACGTTGACTTCGACAGTAGAGGAAGTCCGCAAGCCATGCATGGAGATTTCCATGGATACCATAGGAGGAGAGTTTGGTGAGCAGATCGGGGTGGCAGACCGTATCAAAGGCACGTGATATGTCAAGGGAGACAGCTCTGATTTCCTGTTTGGCATTGAGGACCTCCATCCATTGTTGAGATAGCAGAAGCAGCATGTCCAGAGTAGAATGACCTGGTCTGAATCCAAATTGATGATCCGAGATCAAGCTATTGGAGAAGAGGAAGGATTTGATGTCAGAAGCGATGATGGATTCCATGACTTTGCTGATGATTGGGAGCAGGCTGATTGGTCTATAGTTGCAAGGATCTGTTTTTGCACCTTTTTGTGTTAAGCGGTAATGTTTGCTTATTTCCAAGCAGATGGCAGATGACCTTGAGCAAAAGAGAGGTTGAAAAGAACATAGAGGGTGAGATGGAGCGACAGAGCAGGATTTTAGGAGCAGGATCAGATGAAATGATTGGAGCAGAAGAAGAACAGCAGACATTTGCAGGGAAGTTATTCATAACCAAGTCTTGAAGAGATGATTTACTGTTGACTGAGATCCGGGGTGGGAAATTGACAGATTGTGTCAGTCGCAATAAGTCACAAAATTCTCTGCTGAGGTGGTATGGCAGGTGCGAGAGGTACCCACACCCAGCCAGCTGGCATGATGACAATTGAAATCGCCACATATGAGGAAGAGAGTTGGGATGAGTGGATAGAAGTTGGTCCATGTTGTCGAACAGCGAGATGTAAATGGAGTCATCATTGTTTGGTGGACGGTACAACACACATATAAACAAAAGGTGGGAGTGGAGGGGAAGTCGTAACGGGAGGTACTCATGGGGTTTGGGAGGTGTAAGTGCAGTATACAGAGAGTGATAATTAGTTTTTTTAATGTACATTGCAACTCCGCCACAAGGACGAGGCTCAGGTCTTTCATACCGAAAGAGGGCATAAACAGGGAGAGGTACTAAGGAGTCAGGAAGTCTTGAATGAGGGAAGTTTCTGTTAAACAGATTAAGTCTGGTTTATGAGTAGCAGCCTGTATAGAGAGATAGGTCAGGTTTGAGCGAAGGCCCCGGATGTTAGAGGTCCATACCGTTAAGGAAGAAAGAGGGAGAGCATCAGGTACAAGAGAGGGGAGGGGTGGTGGAGGTTAAGTTGAGGGTGGAGGAGAGGAGGGGGGGCAGTTGACAGTGTGTCGGAGTTTGCAGAAGAGCAAGGAGAGAGGGCCGTATGAGAATGAGGACCCTGGTCAGGTGGTGCTCGGATGAGGAACAGTGAGGAGTAATATAAGGGGGGCAGAGGAAAATAGAGGATTGGAGGAGGTGAAATAATGTTTTGGAAGAGAGAGGAAGAGAGGAGGGGGAAGCTTTGTGGATGAGTTTAGAGGCAACTTTGAGGAGGAGGGGTAAGAGGGGAGATTTGAAAGGGAGGAGGTGAGGAGGAAGGTGAGAGGAGAGTTTTGAAGTATTCATGATAATGGTAAAAATAAAGTGGTTGTGGAAGATCAATGTGAGTGGTTAAGTGGTGCTGCGTGCTTTGTGGTAAACCTTTGCTCTATGGAAGCAACTCTTCTATATGCGCTTGTTCTCAAATACTCCGCAGATTGTGAGGATTTAGTCATCCGTTTAAGGCTTAATGTGTACAGTCAACTCTTGATAATTCAAATAATAATAATAATAAGATCATTCAAATGTGTGTCGTTAGTTGTTATCTCCATATACTGGTTTCAGAAGGTGGAACGGAGTCCTCCCAGATCTCAAAGTATCCACCTTCGTGTAGGTGTAGGTGTAGGTGTAGGGTGAGAGGGGCGGGGAGGGGTCATGTTTTTTTTTCTGGATAATGGGTCCTCCGTTATTCGGATGTCCAGATAGAGTTTGTACTGTATTTTAATTGGTGAGAATAGTCTAAAGAGGATCTGATTAAATTTTGTAAAATTTGATTTGGCAAGTTTTTGAATTATTGAGAGTCTGCTGTATAATAGCTGTCGATTATAATTCCCCTCTCATGTGTTAAATTTAAGTTTTCATCCAAATATGTTGCTTCGCATCTGCCCAGTTCTCGCTCTTCCATGTCCCTGAGTGCTGTAAATTTTTTGTTTCCATACAAGTTGGTGGGGGAGGAGGTAGGTTTATTGGTGGGTTGGGGGCGATAAACAAGGAGTTACGAAAGATGTGCAAAGCCCATTCATTCGGTGTTTACCGTAAGGAGAATGCAAATATATAATGACTGAACGTACAACGTGATATTGACCTTTCAGTAACAGCTATGCATTAGATGTTTGGACCCTGACGTCATAATTGACGTCACTTGTTGTGTGGGAATTTCTCAACCAAAAAGGCTTTTTGTGGCGTGGAGGAACAAAATTGATTGGATATAGATGTTGCAGAGCCAGTGTGAAACCGGCACAAGTCGGCTAATGGAAACCTGGCATCATCTGGCGATTATATGCTCTGATCATCCCACCTCCCTGTCCCATAACTATAATGCCAATAAAGTGCCGTCCGGTGCTGTTTGTGATTTGTCCATTGTGTGTGTGATGTTCTCTAGTATGTAACAGTGAAGCCGAACCAGGTGGAAGTGGTGAAAGGAATGTTTTACCCAAACTGTGTTGGATGTGGCCCAGCCCAGCTTGAGCAGGCTGTGGGCATCGTCGGTGCAGTCATCATGCCGCATAATATTTACCTGCATTCTGCACTCGTGAAGGTATGTGGAAGAGTAATGAAACAGCCGCTCAAGTGCACGTGCATTTGTGACTGCTGAACGAGTGATGAGTATACTGCTTCAAACTTTTTGTACATATCCAGGCTCATGGAAGAGCAAAACAAAAGTGTGTGAAAGGTTCATGTATTGACACCTGAACAGGAGGGGATCAGGTGGAACATCACCACTGCAGTACTTCTCAGTTCTCATTCCTCGTTCTTCTGGCTGCCTGGCCTGGTTAGGCATTAGATGGTTCATTTTTCATCTATCTATAATTCCACTAATCTCTGTGTGTGTGTGTGTGTGTGTGTGTGTGTGTGTGTGTGTGTGTGTGTGTGTGTGTGTGTGTGTGTGTGTGTGTATATGTGTGTATGTCTGTGTGTGTGTTTGTTTGTCTGTGACCGCTGTTTCTCGACAACCACGGGTCCGATATACTTGCAACTTGCCAGGTATATTGCTGGGGACCCGAGGATGTGCCTTTTCAAGGTTTGAAATTAATCGGACAAGTAGTTACCGAGCTATGTCCAAAAAACGATTCAACCAATCAGAGAGCAGCGAGCTATCACGTGTGCCGAACGTGGCGAACAGACTCTGCCTCGGACGGCACATTTGAGAGCGTATTCATTTATTTCACGTTGGCAAACTATGTTGGCGTTAAACTATGTTTTAAAACTAATTAAAACTAATTTGCGATTCATCGTAACTGCGATATGCGACCTTCCGGACAGTCAAATGACGACGTCACTTCCGGACTTACGGATAGTCATAGTGACGCTGAACGTGGCGAGCAGACGCTGCCTCGGACGGCACATTTGAGAGCGTATTCATTTATTTGACGTTGCAATCTGTGTTGATTGTTGTAAGGTACGATCGATTGTAGTACATACATATTTATATTTTGTACATATTCATTACGGGCACGTCACGGGTACGGGTACGGTACGGTACGGGTACGGTTCCGGGTACGGTACGGTTACGGGTACGCCACGTACGGGCACGTCCTAGTCTATCTATAATTCCAGTAATCTCTGTGTGTCTGTGTGTCTGTGACCGCTGTTTCTCGACAACCACGGGTCCGATCTAATTGAAACTTGCCAGATATATTGCTGGGGACCTGAGGATGTGCCTTTTCAAGGTTTCATATTAATCGGAGAAGTAGTTACCGAGCTATGTCCAAAAAACGATTCAACCAATCATAGAGCAGCGAGCTATCACGTGTGCCGAACGTGGCGAACAGACTCTGCCTCGGACGGCACATTTGAGAGCGTATTCATTTATTTCACGTTGGCAAACTATGTTGGCGTTAAACTATGTTTTAAAACTAATTAAAACTAATTTGCGATTCATCGTAACTGCGATATGTGACCTTCCGGACAGTCAAATGAGGACGTCACTTCCGGACTTACGGATAGTCATAGTGACGACGTACTGATGCTGAACGTGGCGAGCAGACGCTCCCTCGGACGGCACATTTGAGAGCGTATTCATTTATTTGACGTTGCAATCTGTGTTGATTGTTGTAAGGTACGATCGATTGTAGTACACGTTTATAATAACTCTGCCGATACAGGCCCGATTAACTGCAGCGCCATCCGAGCTGCGGCGTCGGGACGATACATTCATTGTACGGTCACATCACGCACTTACGGGCACGCCCATGGGCCCATGGGCACGCCCATGCATGCATGGGCGAAGACATTTTTTTTTTTTTTTTTTGGCAAGGAACGGGCACCCACGTACGGGCACGTCCTAGTATCTTCAATGTCAGCAAAATTAACCAACAGGATTTGTTCTTAAGAGTCATAGGATTGAGCACCAAATTCACTTTTTATAGTTACACGGATATACACCTCAACATGCAGCCCTGGAATATCCACTTTGGGATTGGGGGATGGGGGGATGGGGGGAGAGGGGGAGGGGGGGAAATTAATGTGCTGCAACTTTACTTTCATCATGTGACCCTTAGTCCTTCTGTCAAGTTTGGTTGATATTGGATAAGTAATGACCGAATGTATCGCGGGCATAAATCGTCAGACAAACACAGACAGACACCAAATTGCATATTGTCGCGCAACTCCGATGAACACCAGAGTTGCGGATTGCCGATCACGAAGGCTTTAACTTCCGAGGCAAAAACTCAATGGCGGATTCCAAAACCAAAAGCCCCAAGCGCGCGGAATGGAGGGGAACGGCGAGAGCCCCCGCAGCCTTATCTATTAAAATCAACCACCCGGTAAACTGCATTCAGAAATATGTACAGAAAATAATATAAGGGTTTATTGGGAAAAGCAAGGACAGTAAAAGCACGCACCGGTAATAAATATCCTGAATCGGGATCCCGCACACCGACTTCAGAAACAAAATGAGGGATAATGAATTACGAAAGAAACACGTCTTTTGTGCAAAATGTATGCGGAGCTTGGGCTTATCTGTCTCGTCGTCTTCCTTGGCTGCTGTCCAACACCGCTCCGCCCGGCCCGACCGCACACCACGAGGTCCTTCGCTCCAAGTCCCACAAGGCCTCGCTCCAAGCGCCATGTGTCCCACGCAGGCTGACAGCAGGACAGCCAGCTCTACTCGGGCTCTCTCTCTCTGCACTCGGGATCTGCCAACTCTCCTCGTGCGCACCTCAAACGAACTCTCCCGTTCCGAACTCGAACTTGTGCGCACCTCGTCTCAGGATCTCCGATCTGAACTGCCTGAACTCGGGATCAAACTCACAACCAACTCGTTCCGACCCTCGTCACCCAACTCGTGAATCGAACTGCTCACTGCCAACTGTGCACACGAACTCTCGATCCAACTCTCAACATACGAATCCAACTGCTCTGGACTGCGCCAGG
Source organism: Myxine glutinosa (assembly GCF_964187855.1). NCBI lineage: Eukaryota > Metazoa > Chordata > Myxini > Myxiniformes > Myxinidae > Myxine > Myxine glutinosa. The sequence goes on along the minus strand of NC_136267.1, from coordinate 169,227,348 downwards.
AATGTAACTCTCTCCTTTGACTCTGCGCCAGGAAGGTAACTAGTCTCAACTGCACAATCGCGTTCGGTTCTCCGTATAGCCTCGGCCGGTGACGTCAGCTCTGGCGTGCTGCCAACCAATCGGTCTCCTCCACCGGCTCGCTCAGGTCACGCCCACCGCACCACTCTCACTCCCGCCCCCTATTCCGTGGTCGTAGCACGTGCGATGCGAGGTGGATAAGCCTCTCGGAGGTGCAAACGGCGGCGGCCATTATCGGCGGTGTCCTGGCCTGCCCTCTTCCGAGGTCAGGTCGGGGGGGAGGGCGTTATTAGTCTTGTACTAAGGGATCCTAACCAAGTGTCTATGTGGTCTCCAGTGCCATAAGGGACAAAGGTTTGATTACCAGGTGAGACATACAAGGGCTCTACTCATTATTCCCTGCACTACTTAACACACGAATCTCCTGGTAGATTCACAAGTATACATCTTAACCCGACAATCACCTACACATGAACTTATTACAAGGTAGTGTTCCTTATCGCGACATCTCGAAGCATGTTACCTACTCAGATCTATTCTGCTCTACATATCACTACCCAAATTCATAACACAGCACCCCCCTTGGAACCGTAGCTCCTGCAAGGTTCACTGCAGGCGCTACCATTCCAGCCTTAACACTTACTGCCACACACTTAATTAACCTATAAAATAAATCGGGAAGGGCTGTGGGAAGTGAGTCGGACTACCTACCTACACTTCCTTAAAAAGCTAAACCCCTTAACCATCATGCAAGTATGTACATTGATTTCGATCCGTTGTTCCTGTGGAGGGAGGAAACAAACAACACTCAAAAATCTACCTTAACCACAAAACTTACCAACTTACAAAATTCCAAAAACTCTATACATTTGTACAACCCCGGTCTACAGACCGCGTCCCCCGGTGGATGCCACAAGACACAACCTTACCTGCGGGGCCATCCCAATGCACCCCTAAATTTCCACGGGCCCTGCCCAGGTGTTGCAGGTGAGTGACATGGCTCGGTGGATTTCGCCCACATTCATACAACACAAACCCCCTTAATCACTCATTCTCATTTCAAAACTCCTCACTACCGCATTTCAAAAATCAACAAAGCACTTACTTCACTACAACCCCCCTGCAGGACCATGGCATTGATGTCATATACATGTGTGTGCATTCTTCAACTCGGCAGCGGGGAGGTACCGCACAAAAAGATGGTGGGGGCGCTTCAGGCTGTGGTGCCCGCAGTCCCAAAACAAGTCAACCGACTTACAAGTTCATTGCCCCCCCCCCCCTCCTTTACCTCTTGGCCCCGTGACAGCCCAACAGCCCCTTTCCGCCGTTACCTCGCCGGTGAGGGTCTCTGCACACACCAGGCTCCTCCGCGGCCTCCTGCTCCAGCGCAGCAACACGGGTCACCGGGGGACTTCCTCACCCCACGGTGCCCCACCAGACCCTCCACCGACGAGCTCCAATTTCCAGTTACCACCGGCTGCCAGGGGTAATTGCCGCAGAGGGGGGTCGCAGGCATCGCTCCTCAGAGCTTGATCCGTACCTGCGGGCACACACACCATCCCCACCCACAAGACCCCAAAACACACTTCCTCCCCCGCTGTCATTCAATTCTCAACACAACTCGGCACAATTCCATAGATGGTGCACAACATGTTCCAAAGGTTGCCATTGCCTGCTACATGTGAAATCCCATTCACATTTAAACCATTACACATTTCCAAAACCACATCTCAAAAATCACCACTCATTATCTCCAATAATAATCACTCACTCTCCAGTTTCCACTCTCACGACCACATCAAAACACATTACCACAACACCAAAACATACGCCACCCTCAAGACACTGTGTGGCCCCCATTCCATCCCCTCACCGGCCATGTCATCACTCTCACCCGCCTCCCAACTCCACATTACACGTCCCCAATTTAACAAGCAAGTCCTGAAGCCTGGGACAGTACTCAAAACACTCACCTCAAGTGCAGGTAATTACCGGTTGGTCAAGTCCAAAGTTCAATCCACCCATCACAATCCCAAAATTTCACATTGGGCCAACCAAATTCTTCCAAATTTCTCTCTTGTCCCCACTACACTGGCAGGTATGTGGATCCACATCCAAAGGTGATCATCACTACACAACTACCTGTGGCCACGACAGCTCTGCACCTCTACCGTGCAAGGGTCATCGGGACAAGGTGAGCAGTCAAAACGCCAACATGGCCCATGAGTGTCCATAAGGGTGCGACCCACCATCCATCCTTCGGCCCCCCTGCGAGGAACACGGCTGCACCAGCCCCAGCTGGCCAATCTGGTGAGCACCTGCTGCCAAAAACACACTACCGCACACACTACCGCACACACTACCGCACACACTACCGCACACACTACCGCACACACAACCTCGGCCCTGGGGGAGATGGTCGCAGTGCGTGGCATTCCCCTCGTCACCTATGCCGCCCTCTCGTCCCCCAGTCCACAGAACCGCAGCCCCCATGCTCACCCACACTTGACCACACCAAGGTCCATTCAACAGCCATGCTCCACCAGGAGACCCACCCAGAAGACATGGACCACACACCTCGGGACACCCATAGCACCACGTTGACCCTCAACTACACAACTAGATCCCCATGATCCCACATCCCAAATATGAGCACAGTCGCCCCCGCATCCAGTTGAAAGCTGTGTCCTGCTACCCTACCAATTTTATCACAGCCACCAACACTTTGGTCTACACACCTGGATCAATAATGGCGTCACTCTACAGTGTCCACCATTTCTCTTCACAAAATTCACCCCTTAATTTTGCATCTAAACCACAGATTACCCATGCAAAACATTTTTCACATTTCACTAACCTCACCAAAGAAAGATGCTTTGCCATACACATGCCAGCCGAGCATGGCCCATATGCTCGGCTCGTTACACATTCCCATTCACATCCCCATGGCTCTCTTCCCAACCCGAGAGTCCATAAATCATAACGGAACATCTGTGGAAGGTCACTCTCACACCATCACGTTCCACAGATGCTCCAATGGTTGTCCGGCAGGCTATAATCCATCCCTGTCCATGCGGTTCGACCCGTGTCCATAGCCCAACACGGCATGGCGGGTCACCACATGCCGGTTGTCCCAAAGTCTCAGGGAGAGGGTGTCAGGCCGCATGCCTGGGTGGTCACTACATCAGGCCCAAGCTGGCCATCCGCGGTGCCACCACCAAAGCGCGACCCACAACACCTCCCCCTAGTGGTCCTCAATATTTGCCATCCCACGCTTGAGAAACCACCTCGGACCCCCCCGGAGGTCTTAACCCCCACCAGGGTCCGGTGACCCTGCCGGCCCGAGCCATACGCCCGGACGGCGCCCCGACGGACAAGGGACGCCACACTCCACCAGACCCCCCGTGGGGCCCAGGTCGTACCTCGCCACCCAAGGCTGGACCCAACGTCCAAATCTCGCCAGCACAGCCCCCCAGCTGGCTGGCATCAGCAAATTTTGAAAGGGGCAACTTTTGCCCGAGGCCATCCTCAATGCCCTCCCCATGTCCAAATCCCGCAGCCCGGGGACCAACTCCAACCAAGGCTGCTCCAAATCACATTCCCATTTTAATTTTATTTTAAATTTTATTTTACCAATTTTTGCTCCAGGTGTCCAATCACCACAGATGCAGGTAACAACCTCTACCACCGGTTGTTCTGCCCCTCCCTGCAGCTGGTCCAAATTCCCATTCCCTACGGGGACCAAATCTCCAGAGGCTCTATCTCCCGACTCCCCAAGGTCCAAATCCAGCCTGGAGTCAACACACTCCCCCAACTGGTTCTGCAATTTTGGAGCCTCTGCTACCCAATCGGTGAGCACGGTGAGGGTCCCCTTGGTCATTCCAACCACCTCCTCGGATCAACTCACCTCATCCCCCAAACTCCTTTGGGCCTGGTCAACCCCTATCTCTATGGGACTGTCCCAGGTCCCCAGCCGCTGTGTCACATCCAGCTCATCATCATCATCAATATCATCACAACTCATTTCTGGCCCCGCCAGGTCTTCCCCAATATCCCCAATAAATACCCGGTCCGGCTCCACCACACGGAACCCCAATAATGTCACCCCCTCTTGCTCTGAACCACCGCCCTGGCACAGCAAGGATTCCAATCCATCCCCCGGTTGGTGTGTTGTGACATCCACCCAGTCCCGACAAACAACCAGGCCACCAGGTGGGAAACACTCCCTATTACAACTCTCACATTCGGTTTCCCCATCTACCTGTGCGCACTCCACACTCACCTGTGTGCATTCCCCATTCACCTGTAGGCATTCCCCGTTCACCTGTGGACACTCCACGTTTACCTGCAGGCATTCCCCATCTACCTGTACACATTGCCCATCCACCTCTGCACCTGCAGTCTCCCCATCTACCTGTGGGCACTCCACGCTCACCTGTACACATGCCATTCCCGCTGCAATTCCCAATTTGCCTTCCCCCCGTTCAGATTCAAACCCCGCCACATTTGGCTTCTCCTGTGCCCTGGCGGCACCATTCATTCGTCCTTCCCTCAATTTATTCGTACATTCATCGATTATATTTCCCACTCCTTCGATTGGAGGGACAAATTGATCACTCATTCCCTCCATTTTATCATTTATTCCCCGAATTTCGTCCTTTTGGGCATCCATTTTATTTTCCAACCCACTTTTCATTTCTCCCATTTTATCATTTGTTCCCCGAATTTCCCGAAGCAATCGATCCAACTTCTGGTCGTTTATCGGGGCCGCTCCAATTTCTCCCGGCTCCCTGGTAGGGGAGGGGGATAAGTTGGTGCTCGGGACGGGGGAGGTTCCAAGGCTCACTTCTAATTCCCCTATTTCCGGCTCACTCCCTACACTGACAGAAGCCTCGCTACGTACCTCCATTTCGTCGACCTCCGACATCCGCTTTTCGGAAGGTCGTTTCCCGCGTGCGTATTATTTTACTTCGAAAAAAACAAAATTTAAATTTGTCGAAGACGCGATATCGCGCTCCGTATGCCCAATTGACTATTAAATTTCTCCGCCTCGTTTATAAAAATTTTTGCGTTTGAACGTCGGGCGCGATGTACGCCCGACCGTGTCGATGTCTCGCCGCGGACAAAAAAATTTGTTCGACGGGCCCAGATCCTCACTCCTGACACCAGTTGTCACGCAACTCCGATTAACACCAGAGTTGCGGATTGCCGATCACGAAGGCTTTAACTTCCGAGGCGAAAACTCAATGGTGGATTCCAAAACCAAAAGCCCCAAGCACGCGGAATGGAGGGGAACGGCGAGAGCCCCCGCAGCCTTATCTATTAAAATCAACCACCCGGGAAAACTGCATTCAGAAATATGTACAGAAAATAATATAAGGGTTTATTTGGAAAAGCAAGGACAGTAAAAGCACGTGCCGGTAATAAATATCCTAAATCGGGATCCCTCACACCGACTTCAGAAACAAAACGAGGGATTATGAATTACGAAAGAAACACGTCTTTTGTGCAAAATGTACGCGGAGCTTGGGCTTATCTGTCTCGTCGTCTTCTTTGGCTGCTGTCCAACACCGCTCCGCCCGGCCCGACCGCATACCACGAGGTTCTTCGCTCCAAGTCCCACAACGCCTCGCTCCAAGCGCCACGTGTACCACGCAGGCTGACAGCAGGACAGCGAGCTCCACTCGGGCTCTCGCTCTGCACTCGGGATCTGCCAACTCTCCTCGTGCGCACCTCAAACGAACTCTCCCGTTCCAAACTCGAACTTGTGTGCACCTCGTCTCAGGATCTCCGATCTGAACTGCCTGAACTCGGGATCCAACTCACAACTGACTCGTTCCGACCCTCGTCACCCAACTCGTGACTCGAACTGCTCACTGCCAACTGCGGACACGAACTCTCGATCCAACTCTCAACCACGAATCCAACTGCTCTGGACTGCGCCAGGAATGTAACTCTCTCCTTCGACTCTGCGCCAGGAAGGTAACTAGTCTTAACTGCGCAATCGCGTTCGGCTCTCCGTATAGCCTCGGCCGGTGACGTCAGCTCTGGCGTGCTGCTAACCAATCGGTCTCCGCCGGCTCGCTCAGGTCACGCCCACCGCACCACTCTCACTCCCGTCCCCTATTCCGTGGTCGTAACACGTGCTATGCGAGGTGGATAGGCCTCTCGGAGGTGCAAACAGCGGCGGCCATTATCGGCGGTGTCCTGGCCTGCTTTCTTCCGAGGTCATGTCGGGGGGGGGGGGGGGGGGGAGAGGGCGTTATTAGTGTTGTACTAAGGGATCCTAACCAATTGTCTATGTGGTCTGCACCATAAGGGACAAAGGTTTGATTGCCAGGTGAGACATACAAGGGCTCTACTCATTATTCCCTACACTACTTAACACACGTATCTCCTGGTAGATTCACAAGTATACATCTTAACCCGACAAACGCCTACACATGAACTTATTACAAGGTAGTGTTCCTTACCGCGACATCTCGAAGCATGTTACCTGCTCAGATCTATTCTGCTCTATATATCACTACCCAAATTCATAACAATATTTTAGTACGATGGTTGCCAGTACCTTCTTAGCCTGTCACCCTGCACAGCAGGAGACAGAAATTTGCAATGGTGTGTGTGTGTGTGTGTGTGTGTGTGTGTGTGTGTGTGTGTGTGTGTGTGTGTGTGTGTGTGTGTGTGTGTGTGTGTGTGTGTGTGTAAGTTGCTGTTGCCTGCTAACCCCACATGTGGGTCTAACGGGTCTTGAAGTATCCACCTCTGTTTTAATAAGGAATCATGATTCATTTAATCTCCTCCTTTTTGACAAAGGGGTACCCTCTCATGTCATGTTGCACAGAAAGAAGGGCACGGTACCTGCTTTTAATGTTGCACAACGTGGAAAATGCCTGCTCACAGAGGTAGTGTTACGGATCCGTCACTTCCGCTGTTGTGGTTTTCCTCCACTTGAAAGATTTCTGATTCTATGTACTATTATTGTCTTCCAAAGGTTTATTGTTTATGAACAGTTATTAAAAGTTAAAAAGGTTAACTTAAAATGATACAGGAACCCGAACCGGAAGACAAGGAGGAAGGGGAGGAGGCGGTGAGAAAAGTCGGAGAAGAAGCCGATTGCTTTGCGTTCTGGATAGACCGTTGTCGAGCAAGAGACACGAGTGAACTTTGGGGTTTCCTGGAAAGGGATTCCGCGATAGAGTTGTTATCGTTGTGACTGATCAAACCTGCGTGTCAGGTTGGCGTTGGATTCGGAGGAACCATCGTCGTGTGATTACGTCTCAAGTACGAGCCGTCCGCCATTTTGACTCATGCGCTTCGCGCGTCGAGCAAACTTTCCTTGCTTCGTCAACCGTTTCCACTGCGTTCAGACGTATCTGTGGTGTGTGTGTGTGCACCGAGGCTTCTGACGATTACTTTGCGGCTCGCCGACCGTGAACAGTGAAAGTTCGCACCTGGAGGGGGCCGTTGGATTTCCCAGTCGCCGTGAGTGCGCCTTTGTGCCACTTTAACCACGTGACCCTTTTCACCGCTTTGGGTCGCGTGCGCCTTGGTGTCGCTTTGGGCGGCGTGTCTGTGCCTGCCCTCGGAACGACACTCTGGTTTCGAGGCGACATCGTTCTGTTGATCACTGGAGGGGACCAACTCTGAGCTCGAAGATGGGAATATAGAGACATTGGGGAAGGTTATTTCCACTCACTTGGAACACTGTGAGTTACTTTATGCATGCTAGCTGATGGAATAGAGAGTGCACTCTTAATTGTCATTGGTTGTAATGTTATTCCTGTGTGATTTATGATATATTATTGGTTTGTTCATAATCATTGGTGTTGTTTCCTTATTGATTTCGACACGGAAATATATAAATTTCTGCCGTGATTCCTCCCGGGGTTCGGAGGTATACGAACCAGGAGGTCGGGGACCAGGAGGTCGGGGAGTAACACGTAACAGTAGGTAGAAGGGAACACCAGAAAGTTTTCCCCACATTCCTTTGCCAGAGTTGGGTATGACGTAGCTATTGTTGACCTAACGCTTGTCAACGACAAATTCTCGAAAGCATCTGGAGGTGGAGTCGTTTGACTCAGGTCAATGAATTTATCCTGCAATTCATCTGGAAAGGATCCAGGTCTCGGATCAATCTTGAGTGAATTTCGAATGAGTTTACAATCCAAGTCACTGAGGTTTGGAAAATAGTATTGCAACTCCCGATTGAGGGAATCATTGGTCCTGGGTGAGGACACAGATCTCATCCATTTGCTCTTTAAGTTGTCGGTCACGTTCTCAAAGACATCGAAGCGGTCCGCTTTGACTTTTTCTTGCCATAGCTGCAGCTTCATCAGAAAAGCTCGAACTTTGTCGACGCAATCGAGCACGGAAGTTGAGGGCAGTTGAAAAAATTTGTTGAGTGTGTTGAGGCAAGAAAATATATCGTTTAGGTAAGCCACCTTTGTGATCCACCTGTCGTCTGACAGTTTGTCGACAAACTGCTTGGATTTTACCTTCTCACTCATGTCGAATAATTATTTTAACGCTACCTTCAGTGCCATGACTTGAGCAACCGCGTTACCTTTCGAAAGCCGTCTTACCTCAATGTGGAAAAGGAGGAACTCTTCTTCAGTGCTGAAATCTCCCCATAGGAGGTGGAACATCCTAGTGTTCGAAGCACTGGATTTGATGAAGTTCACCATGGCCACGACATCCTCAAGTATGGTTTTGAGCATTGGAGGCAGAGTCTTTGTGGCTAATGCATAGCGGTGAATTGTGCAGTGTAGCTTGCTTGGTTTGCGGTTGACTTATCACCAGTGCTTATAATCCAGGATGACATCCCAGCATTGCAGGGGCTCCATCTGTCGTACATTCTACAACATTTCCCTTTAATTTGTCATATGCAAGAATGACCTGGTCATCAACTTTAAACCCACATTGCAATAATTTTAAATAAAGCATTTTATTTATTTATTTATTTATTTTTTACTTGGTCTCATTTTGCACAATTTTTTTTATAGCACTGAATGAAAGCAATATGATTGTAATTATGGCTTGTCCCTTCCTCCATGAACCTTCCACATATGTATCAGTATGATTATTTTATCTCTTTAATTTCGGAATCCCGGTGTGTACCCTGGTTTAGAATAGGTACACCGTATCCCTGCATGTCGTAAAAGGCGACTAAGAGGGTTGGCGTCAGGAAGGGCATCCAGCCATGAAAACATTGCCTCAAAAAAAAAAAGAGAACCATGACAATTACAACTACATATGGGCCGGGTACAGCCCGAAGTGGAGATCGGTTTCTGAGGTTTGGGACATGGAATGTAGGGACAATGACAGGGAGATCAGGAGAAGTGGTGGAAGTATTGATCAGAAGAAGAGTGGACATATGTTGTGTGCAAGAGACGAGATGGAAGGGAAGTGGTGTGAGAATGGTGAAAGGTAGGCAGGGACAGAAATACAAGTTTGTGTGGCAAGGGTGCCTGGAGGGCGTGAATGGTGTTCGTGTCTTGTTTTCTGAGGAGTTTGTAGACAGTGTGGTGAGTGTGACTAGAGTGAGTGAAAGGTTGATGATGGTGAAAATGATGATTGGAAAGCTCTTGGTGAACGTCATCTCGGGATATGCTCCGCAGGTTGGTCGGAGCGATGAAAAGAATGACAAGTTCTGGTGTGCGATAGAGAAGCTGATGGAAAACCTGAAAGATGAGGAAGTTGTTGTGGTAGGAGGAGACCTAAATGGACATGTGGGAAGGAGTATGGACGGTTTTGAGGGAGTTCATGGGGATTACGGATATGGTGTGAGAAATGGAGAAGGTGAAAGGATTTTGGAGTTTGCTGATGGAGCTGATTTGTTGATTTGTAATACTCAGTTCCAGAAAGAGGATAATAAACTTGTTACATACACGTCAGGTGGGTCGACGACAACCGTTGACTAACTCATGGTGCGTAGGTGAAATAGGGGGCACCTCCGGGATACAAAGGTGATCCCGGGGGATGAGGCTGTTTCACAGCACCACTTGGTTGTCTGCGACATAAGGGTGAAAGGTGCGAGGAGAGCTCGGCAGGTGAAGTACCAACCGAGAATGAAGGTGTGCAGGTTGAAAGAGGTGACAGTAAGGGAGGCATTAAAAGAGAGGCTGAGTAGGGTAGAGGATGATGTGGTTCAGCTTGAAAGTGGTTGGATGTCAATGAAAGATAGTCTGTTGGGAGCTGTTGGTGAGGTATGTGGATGGACAAAAGGACCACCGAGGCACTCGGAAACATGATGGTGGGATGATGAAGTTGGAAAGAGGATTGACGAGAAGAGGAAGAAGTTCAAGGAGTGGCAGAAGGCGAAGGGTACGGGAGCAGAAAAAGCAGAGCATGAAAGTTATAAGGCAGCCAAGAAGGCTGCAAAGAAAGAGGTAGCAAAGGCGCAGGAGGAATGTAGGAAAATCGATTCGGCAGAGGGTCAGAGAGCGGTATTCAGGATTGCAAAGCAGATCGCGAAAGAGAGGTGTGATGTGATGGAGGTGAGTTGTTTGAAGGATGAAGTGGGACAAATCGTTGTGGACCCAGATGGAATTAAAGGAAGATGGAAAAGATATATGGAAATGCTGTTGAATACAGAGAATGAATGGGATGGCAACATAGAGATTAACCCAGTTTTAGGACCAGCAGAGAAGATAACTGAGAAGGAAGTTGAGGAAGCGATAAAAGCAATGAAGAGTAGAAAAGCGGGAGGGCCGACGGGAGTTGTGGGAGATATGTTGAAGGCAGCAAGAAGTTGGGGTGTGAAGAGAATGACAGAGATCTGTAATCTGGTGGTGAAAGAAGGCCGCATTCCAGTGGATTGGGAACTGAGTACCCTCATCCCTCTATACAAGGGGAAAGGTGACCCTCTGGAGTGTGGCTCGGACCGAGCGATAAAGTTATTGGAGCATGGAATGAAGGTATTGGAAAGGGTATTGGAGAGGAGGATAAGGAAGAAGGTGAAGATCGACGAAATGCAGTTTGGATTTATGCCAGGAAGAGGAACGACAGACGCGCTCTTTATTGTGAGGCAGTTGCAGGAGAAGTACTTGGAGAAGAGGAAGAAGTTGTTTCTTGGGTTTGTTGATCTGGAGAAAGCATTCGATAGGGTTCCACGCGAAGTCGTGACATGGGCATTGAGGAAGTTAGGAGTGGAGGAATGGTTGATCAGAGTAGTGATGGCAATGTACAAAAGAGCGCGCACAGCTGTAAGGACGAAGGACGGGAACAGTGGTGAGTTTGAGGTGAAGGTGGGAGTGCATCAGGGGTCGGTACTAAGTCCACTACTATTTGTAGCTGTGATGGAGGTGCTGGCTCAGAACATAAAGGAGGGTTTACCGTGGGAGTTGATGTATGCAGATGATCTAGTGGTGTTTGCGGAAAGTATGGATGGACTGAAGGAAAAGATGAACAAGTGGAAGGAATGTATGGAGACAAAAGGTCTGAAGGTGAATATCGGAAAGACGAAGGTGATGGCAAGTGGTAAAGCATGTGGTGAGGTGGAAAGAACTGGGAAGTGGCCATGTGCTGTGTGCAGGAAGGGTGTCAGAGTGAACTCCATTCAATGTACAATGTGCGCTGAGTGGGTTCATCAAAAATACAGTGGTCTGAGAGGGTCATTAACCAGTGTGGCAGCTACATTCAAATGTAAGGTGTGCACAGAGGGAGCTGCAGATGGAGGAAATGTTGAGTTGGATCTTGGAGACGGCGTGAAGCTGGAAAGTGTGAAAACATTTTGCTACCTCGGAGACATGCTAAATGGAGAAGGTGGATCAGACTCGGCAACAGTTGCTGGAGTGAGATGTGCATGGAAGAAGTTTCGGGAACTAAGTGGTGTGCTGATGAGGAGGGGAGTGTCGTTGAAGCTGAAGGGAAAGGTGTATGCTGCATGTGAGAGAAGTGTTATGATTTATGGGAGCGAGACATGGGTAATCAATGTAGAGCAGCACAGAATGCTGGAAATGGTGGAAATGTGAATGGTTCGGTGGATGTGCGGAGTATCGTTGAGAGAGAGGAAAACAAATGATGAATTGCGAAAGATGATGGGAATAGAGCCTGTGATTGATGCTGTGAAGAGGAACAGGTTGAGATGGTTTGGTCACGTTTTGAGGAAGGATGAAAGTGACTGGTTGAGAAGAGTGATGGAAATGAATGTAGGAGGAAGTAGAGGACGGGGAAGACCGAGAAAGACTTGGCTGAAGATGGTGGAAGAAGAAATGCGGGCAATGGGGGTTAACAAGGAGAGATGCAGAAAATAGGGCAAAATGGAGAAGATTGTTATGGGGACCGCAAGGCTAACCCCCGCTCTGGCAGGGAAAATGGCCTTAAAATGCATGTTGTTGGTGTTGTTGTTGTTTAATTTCGGAATCTGCTGCACTTTTATTTCTGGAAAACTGCATTATGTTGTGTAGCAGTTTAGGTTTTTTTGTTTTTTTTAAAGTCTTTAACGTGATGTTCCGTTCTTTGCAGTCACGGAAGATAAATCGCTTAAACGCCAGGGAGGTCAAGGAAGCGAACATGTACTTTTTCATCGAAGCCTGCATTGCACTCTTCCTCTCATTCTTGATCAACGTATTTGTGGTGTCGGTCTTTGCTGAAACATTTTACAACAAAAGCAATGCAGATCTCGTGAGTATCATTGGCAGGTTTTTGCAAGCTATGTTTATCTTTCGTTCTTCTGTGTTTACAGAAATGATAGCAATTTTTATTTTTAAACACCATAATCACTCGTGTGTAATCCGCTGTCGTGTATAATACGCAGGCCATGCTTCAAATAAAATTATCAGGAAAATACCAGTTTCTATGTATAGCTAGCACCGCACAAACTTCATGTTTCTCGCAATGACTTTCACCTGCAGCCTGACGTGGACTGTGTTGATCGCAATCCCTAGAGACAATCGCTTGGTTATCCACTCGATTAGGACCTTCTCTAGCTCTGCGAAACGAGGAACAAAATTTGGCCTTCTTGGTCATGGGCATCTTCTCAATAACATCTTTCTGTCTGTGTCAGGCTCTAACATTATTTTTATCAAGATCAAACTTGTGACCTGCTGCTCTGTTCCCATGTAATTCATAATAACAGACAAAGCATAATAATATCTTGTATAGAACCACCTTTGGAGGCCATTTTTCCCCACAGAGCAGGGGATGGCCTTTTACGGGCACCGTGGTCCCCTTTTTGAAGCAATGTTTTATGGCCGGATGCCCTTCCTGCCGTCAACCCTGTTAGTCGCCTCTTGCGACACACAGGGAATTACCAGTGAACTGGTACTAAATTTGCCGACCTCGGAAGGATGATAGGCTGAGTCAACCCCCCTGGCGTTAATTCAGTGATCAACCGGGTTTCGAACCCAGGATCGTAGGATCCCATGCCAGCACCCTAACTGCTAAGCCAACACCAGGCTATAATAATAACTTGTATGAAGCATAATACAGACTTGGCATTTAATATGGAATATTTTTTTTGTGGGGGTGAACTTACTTTTCAAGATGTCTTAGAACCAAAAGTTCATTGGAATTATGTTGAAATTATTCTAGATTTTGTTAATGTGACCTTTAAAAGAAACAAAAACCACATTTGACATTTCGAAACAAATAAATTGATCCTTGAAAGTGATGTAAACTGATATCGAACTCAATTCATGGACAGTACTGTGTTAAACTTCTGTACGTTTTCCAGAAGTATCTCTTTATTTTGCACATTAGCCAAATTTTTTTTTAACAAAAACAAAAGCTAAATTACGACTGGGATTACCGACTAAAATTACAGTTCAGTACTTCGTGTAACCCCCACGAGCATTCAGGAGAGCACGTACACGTTGAGGCATGCTGTTCACGAGATTTGCCAAGGTTTGGACAGGAATCGCTTGCCATGCAGTGACAATAGCCTGCTGCAATTCATGCACAGAGGTCGGCTGCTGGTCCACGTGGTCAATTTGACGCGTTAATTCTGCCCACAAGTTCTTGATCGGATTTATATCCGGGGATATGGCAGGCCACTCCATATGCTCTACACCACGGTCAGCAAGAAAGTGTTGGATCATGCGAGCACGATGAGGCCGTGCATTGTCATCTTGGAAGACAAAGTTCCCTCGAAAGGCTGCACGAGCAAATGGAAGCAATGTTTCTTCCAGAATGGCACTGTACTTGAACTGGTTCAGGTTTCCATTCAGAACAACCAGGTCAGTTTTGCCCCCTGCATGAAAAGCAGCCCAAACGGTCACCCCACCACCTCCAGCTTGGACTCTTGGCACTATACAATCTTCGTTGTAGGCTTCATGCACTTGTCTGCGCACTCGGACGCGGCCATCTTGACGATAGACCAGAAATATAGACTCGTCACTGAAGATCACGTGATTCCACTGTCCTGGCTGCCATTGACGATGCTCTCTGGCCCACTGCAATCGGCGCTGGCAGTGTTGTCTGGTCAGGCGTGGCTTTCTCAGGGTACGCCTGGCACGATAGCCTGCTTGAACCAGTCGTTGGTTGACTAGCCTTCTGGATGCAGGCACATTTGTCAGTTGCTGCCACTCAGCCCTAAGCCGATTAGCTGACTTGGTATGGCCATTGCGGACTAACCGGTCCAGCTGGCGCTCATCCCTCCTTATGGTTCTGCGGGGACGTCCTGGCCTCAGTATTGGAGTAGAGACACCCCTCTGAGCATTTCGTTTCAGGATCTTTGACACCTGACCTTGAGTGATGCCATACTGCCGAGCAATAGCACGCTCTTTCATGCCGTAATTTCGTAAAGCCACCACTCCATGACAAACAGCATTGTCGAGTTGACGGACCATCTCCAGAGGAAGCGGCAATAACTTTTGGAGACGTGCAGCAGTTGTTTTCCACTAATACAGAACGCAACAACCCTTGTATACCCGACTGTGAAGCCAATCGTCAAATGCACCTGTCCGTACATTTTGCCACACCACCTGTGATATAATCCTGTTGTTCACTTCTTGCTGCGACAGACAATCAGTGACATGGTTCTTTTAACAAATAAATCACCAAAGTGTAAAAGAAACTCACCAGATTGATATACTGAGTTAAGAAAGTAAACCCGTCAAGAAAAAAAAATATATTCCATCTTAAATGCCAGGACTGTCCATGAGTGATTATGGTAATCATCTTTAGCATTTACACCATTTTCAAACGTACATTCCTTCATCCCCCCCATCTTCAATCTTGATTTGTTGGTGACATTTTTTTTTTTTTTTTTTTTTTTTTGGATACTGAATCGAGGCTCGTGAAAGAGCTAACATTTATTTCACAAACAAATCAACCAGACAAACAAAATATATAAAAAGAGGGAGTGGAAGACAAGATGGGGAGAGAAGGGGAAGCACACAAACACAACATTTGAGAGCAGGGAGAAGTGTGGGAGGGAGAGGGCTTGGGGGGAGGAGGCGTGGGAAGGAGGGGGGGGGGGGGGAGAGGTATAAAACACAAGGAGACTAAGGACTTCCAGGACAGAAGTTGGTATTTCAAAAAAGTGTAGGATTTGGGGTGAAATTAGCGGGGGTAGAAAAGATCAAGGTTTTGGATGGGGGAAGATAAGAGATGGTGGTGAACAGCTGTTTTAAAGACCTGGAGGGTGGAGTGGGATTGAAGAGAGTGAGGGAGTTTGTTCCAGAGGCGGGAGAAAAGAGGAATGAAGGAGTGAAGGTGAGCAGAAAGATTTGCATCTTACTATTGACATTTTAGCCGATGTATTTGAGAGAGTGTCTGTAGCAGTATACGTACTTTCTAACACTGTTTCATCCTGACCGTCTGTGCAGCGCGAAGTCTGTATGGAAGCCAAAAGTCCCTATGCCAACGTTTTTGACAACAGCACGGATATGCTACAAGTAGACATTTACAAAGGGGTAAGAATCCATTTCCATTACATATTTGGAAATCTGTTTTGAAAACAAATCCATTTTTTTTGGAGAATCACTCCGTTAGTTTTTTTTTTGTTTTTTTTTTTTGGGAGTGCACATTACTATATGTATTGTATATCTGCTTATTTGTAGCTTTAATTTGATTATTTTGATGTGGTAAATAAGCTTCTAGTTAGGCAGGGTTATGACGAATCTAAATGTAGCAGCAACGCTTTATAGTTGCACAAAGGCAACCCGCGCAAAGTTGCACAAAGATAACTTGTACCTAACCCTAACCCTAACAACCCTAACAACAACTCGGTCTGAGGTTTCAACCACCTAACTGAAATGCAATCCATATGTTCGCAATCCTTAATAGTCTTCTCCTAGAAAAGAAATGGAGGAGGAATTTCATGACTGCGACAAACAGATTGTGAGACCAATAAGCGACCATTTCATTATTTATGCCCAGGCACATTGCTTATTTGCCATTAATTCTACTGTAGCATTGAAAGGGGAGGGGATGTGGGCCATAACTACAATGTGTTAGGATAGCATGGTTCATGTGCTCGGGAAGGTGAGATTTACACCTGTACTTGGGTGGGGATACATCAGAGATAACTTCTACCCAATGTGCACTGGAGAGCCAGTTATCTTCCATTATATAGCAGCATTGGGTAAGGAGGTTGTCATGTAAGACATCTTGTCTACGTGCGAGCCCAGGTGGAGAACTTGAGGTGAGTGGAAACGGGCACATAAATGTGCTCAGCGCGTGTCTTTGGGAATCCACCTCCAAAGACCATGCACTAGCTGGTGTAATCAACTGTAGAAGCTCCTGGACAGAGGAGGGATGCTTTTGTGGAGGCGTTGCCCCATGGGAGGAAGAGGGCAGGGGGACGTTAACAGACAATTATGTGACCAGCCGCATGCTGCCCAAGAGCATAAAAGCTGCCCGCCTGCATGTACAAAGTCTTTTGGCCGTGGACCTCGCTCTTCTGCCTTATCTTGACCACATATACTCTAGGAAATGGACCATCTTCCTGGATTGTTTTGTTCATAGGTTTGATTTTGGCTTTGTCATTTTTACAGTGATGCTCATTCATTCAAAGCTAAGCTATGGGAATAAACAACTCTACCAGTGCAGTTAAATTTGAGAGCAGAGAGAGCAGAGAGGACAGAGGGCAGAGAAGAGATGCATTCAGGTATTATTATAACAAACAGATATGTTCCATGACGTGAGATGGTCGTTGCATTGATAAAGCTTTATACTGGGGTTCTCCCCCACAATTCTCTCTTCCCACTTCCAAACATCCAGTCTGAGGAAAGGGGGCACAGCCTGGCATTCATTGTGTATGAGTGCAGCAAGCATAGCAGTTTGTCATCAAAAAAAATAAAAAAATTTCACCTCTACATTTCAAAATAAATACCCCTGTGGGGACTTAGTTATTTCTCCATTGTTTGAGAAGATTTCTAAATACATTACCTGAATTTTAGTCTTTTTTAGTCTCTTATAGGGAGGGGGTGGTTCCGGATGGGGAGCACCACCCCATGAGACCTTACTGTCCTGACGCAGTGCCAGCCAAATTTGATCCGTATCGCTCAGATAGTTGTGGAGATGATGTTTTAGTGAAAATGAGGGATTCTGGGAGGGCAGCCGTGGCCCCCTTTACATGGGAGATACGATCATGAGGAGCACAGCTTAAGGTTAAGGCATAGTCCCGATACCCAGTGGTGAGTTTCCTCTGGATCTGTCTGGTGGTTTCTGAGAAGACTTTTGAATGAAATATTAATATTTGGGGCAAAATTTGGGCCAAGAGACTCATCCATTTAACCGTCCTTTATAGGGGGCGCATCTGAATCCGGAGCACAACCCCCATGAGACCTTGCTGTCCTGATGCATCGTACCAAATTTGGTCCATATTGGTCAAGTAATTTGTGAGATGTTTTAGTTGAATGTTTATGTACATTTATACGGACGGCCGGACATCGGGACCCACTCTGAGGTTATTTGGGAGGAATAACTTAATAAAATTAATCTACATTTAATCTGGTTTGTCATACAAAATTCCAGTTTGGCCATAATAGCGCTTAATAATAGCGAGATACATTCTAGCCATAATATAGATATTTTCTCAATTTCTCCCTCATGGCTGAATCGGCTTTGATGGTTAAACCACGATTTTACAATTAATTGTTTATTATATTGACTTTAATTTGTACAAAAAAATTGTTAAGATTTGTTAAAAAATAAATGAATAAATAAATAAAATATAGGAAATAAAAGAAACAAAAATGTTAAAGAAAAGAAATAATTAGGATTGTCCATAAAAAGCGTCGAAACAAAATTCCTTATGATGGTCTATGCTGCTTTGTCTCATTTATGATTAACTTCTTGAAAATTTCATGAAGACTATTGACAACTTCATAAAAAATGAGGTTGGTATTTTTTTTCATGTCATCTAGGACTAATTGTAGACATTATAACAGAAGAAATTCATATTTTACATTTTATGTTACACTTCGTGTCACATGACCATCGTGAAGTGGACAATAATCTCTAAGTTACCCGAATGTATAAACAGTGATACAATGTCACTCTTGTGACCATATACACATGATATTTGAATGACCAAGATCACATGGAACAATGGCAATGAATCGGAATCATCGCTTCCTGCGTACTTATTTTTGCAGGTATCCGGATCGCACTCGCATAGCTCTGTGCAAGGAACGAAACACTGTGAGGACAGCAGTATGTCCCTGAATAATCTGTTTCAATAGTTACTATAATGGCATTTGGTCGAGTGCAAACCTCCACCAGGCTGAACAGTTTGCTTTGCATACCACTGATAGGCCAAACCTGCATCCCGACATTAACTAAAATATAATTGGGTTGTTATTGTCACCTACCCCATTCATCCACCAAGTTTTGGCACAACCCATCCACAACTTTTTGAAATACCCTCGGACCCTGCTATTCGCGGGGAATACGTTTCTGGAAAATCAGCGAATAGCGAAACCCACAAATAGCGGGGCATTGTTTTAATGGAAAAAGGGGGGATAGGTTCCTGAGTGACGAAAATCCGCGAATAGAGAGGACCAAACCGCGAATAGGAGGCAAAATCCACGAGTGTTGAGGCAAAATCCGCAAATGGTGAGGAAAATCCCACAAATGTCGATGATAATCCTCGAAGGTTTTATAAATACCGTGTGTGAAGCTAACGGGTCGTGAATTTTTTTTTTGCACCAATGAAAAACCGCGAATTCGCGGAACACGGCTGCGAATAGGAAAAAAAAACCTGCGACTTCGCGGAAGACGGCCATGAATAGAAAAAAACCGCGAATTCGCCGGACACCCTTTCCGTGAATAGAGAAACGGGGCACATTTTATCACCCGCGAATACACGCAACCCGTGAATAGCGGAACCGCTAATAGCGGGGTCCGAAGGTACCATGCTATATCGTTTTTGGCTCCATCACTCAAAAATGAAGAATCACTTCAAAAATTATTGGATCTGGATCTTCCCCAAAATCAAATCAATTAGTCCTGGTCACACAACCAACCTGTCCATCAAAATTAGTCTGAATCCGTCCATAACGTTGAGATATCTTTGTTGACAGACAGACAAATGAAGACAGGTGTGAAAACATAACCTCTGTCCAACATCGGTGGCGGAAGTAACAAGTTAATTGCGTAATTGGGTAATTGGGTAATAATTGGGTAATTGGGTTAATTGGGTAATTGGGTAATACCAAGTGTTGATTTTTCAAAGAACCTTTAAATTCCCATGGAGATGATTGCTCAATGGATGTTCTTATGATCTTTGCAGATTGGGATATGATGGAAACATCCTCTTCTCCACTCCGTTGTGCTACTTTACAAACTGCAGTGTTGTGCGTGTCAGTTGAATGAATAACAGATGGTGCTGATCGATCAAGAGAACGAATAAATTATAACTCTATTATATGTTCTTGTATCTTTTTGTAAAGCTTTTCTTTGTTATTGTTTCATCATATCTTCATTGTCACTCTGTGCATCATTTATTGGGACAAAACTTACAGAACATGTCTTTTCGTGAGGTTGACACTAGAACTGCATTTCTTGTGCCTTGGAGTTCATTCCTCTTTTCATTTTCTGCCTCACTGGTTGAAGATGTACCACGTGTTCCGCTCTTGCACGTTTGCCATTGTTCGCTATTCACCATTTGCGGTACAAAATGTCGCTTGACACGGCGTCTTTTTCATTGATTAGTTCACTGTAGTTCACTTTCCATTTCTCATTGTCATTCTCCTTTACAATGTCTACAATCTATTCATCGATGTTTGGCACTCTTACACATATGGACGTTTTCATGCTGGTAATCCTGGGAAAATAAACACTGCACTTTGTTGAATTTGGGAGTGTCTGGGCAGTAATCTTGCCTGCCAACGAAGTTTGTCCACCGTAAACACGTGTTGTTGAGCATGTGATTGATAGACGGCATTTCCTTTTCATTCACTGAGATGCATCCCACACGGATATGGCTTTGTTATGTTGTTCCCTCGAATGTTTCTTTGATTTGTGGTGTCCGCATAGCATTCCATACACCACATAGCATTGTTTTCCTTCCATTGTTCTGACTCAAGTCTGTGAAGATGTTACGATATCAACACAAACTCTTGTTCACCAAATTTGGCTCTCTCCTTGACACACTAAAGAAAACGTTCCTAACTGCCCTCGTTTAGTCCCTCTTTACTGACTAGCAGTCTGACATTTGACTCACAGCCTGACGTATGTCTCTACTTCTCTCTTCTTCTCTGGTAGGCTGTCTGGATGTGTAGTTTCCATAGTCTGAAACAAATTAACCAGACTCTGGTGTAATGGTTAGAGCGTCCTCTCCAAGTCTGTTTGGTCGGCGGTTTAAACTCCGACCGAGTCGCATCAAAGACTTTTAAAATGATATGTGCTGCTTCCGTGTTTCTTATTATTTCGCTCACTTACTCCTTGCGAACCGTGGGATCTTTAACGTCCACCAACTAATGTTTGCAGACACAACGCCCTGTTTAATGCCCATCCGAGTGATGGCGCACACGCTGGATTCAGGCCCAGGATAGACAGATCCAGGATAGTTTGTGTACCTCTGTATCTAGGCTATACTGCTAGCCCCTTTATATGGATAATCATGCTGAAGTTACTCAAGTTGAATGATTAATCACAATAATCAGATGAAATGGTGCTCGTTTCGTAATAATAATAATAATAATAATTCATTTATTTTGTATAGCGCTTTTCCAGAAGCCCAAAGGCGCTTTGACAGAGTGGAAAACATAATGCATAACAATACATGAAAACAACAATTGCAAAAAGACAAGAATCAAGAAAACAAACAGCAGCGATATACGGCATATATATAAGACAAGAATCAAAAAGACAAGACAAGAATCAATAGGGAAATATTTAAAGCAAAAGGAGGGAGAAGGAGAAGAGATAGTCAGGGGTTAAATGCTGTGGGTTGAATGTTGAATGCAGCGTTGAACAGGTGGGTCTTTAGTGATGTTTTGAATGTGGTGAGTGAGGAGGAGTCTCTGATGGTGTGAGGTAGTGAGTTCCAGAGGGTGGGAGCAGCGATGGAGAAGGCCCTGTCCCCCCAGGATCTGAATTTGGTCCGGATGGAGGGGGTCAGGAGGTTGGTACCAGCAGAGCGGAGGTTGCGGGTGGGAGTGTGTCTGGAGAGGAGGTCAGCCAGGTAGGATGGGGCCAGGTTATGGAGGGCTTTGTATGTCAAGAGGAGGATTTTGTACTGGATTCTCTGGGGGATGGGGAGCCAGTGAAGCTTGTAAAGGACGGGGGTGATGTGGTCACGGGTCCGGGAATGAGTGAGTAGACGGGCAGCGGAGTTCTGAATGTATTGGAGTTTATTGGTGATTTTTGAGGGTGAACCATAGAGGAGGCTATTGCAGTAGTCCAGACGGGAGGTGATGAAGGCGTGGATGAGGGTTTCTGCAGCCGTGGAGGAGAGGGATGAGCGGAGACGGGCAATGTTTTTCAGGTGAAAGAAGGCTGACTTTGTGATCTGTTTAGTGTATTTGTCGAAGGAAAGGGTTTGGTCAAAGATGACGCCAATAGTAATGATATTACTATTATTATTTTGTGTGCAGTCTGTGTCTGCTGGTTGCACTATTGTTGGGAGTGCGGCTTTGCCGCTGATGCAGTCAGTGCCCCTGTATCCATTAAGCTGGTACTCACTTCGACAACCTGGGAAGGATTTATTGGCACAACAGGGGATACAAGTCAAGACCGTAAATAAGATCCTAAGCCAGCCACCTTCACCGTTAAGCCAACACCAGGCTTATTACTAGCAAGTCCTTTACCCCCAGCTTGTTACCAACATAGTCTAGAATTAAAACCACTAGAAGCAGCTAACACAAGTCGTGCCCACAACATTCCTGCAATAATGACATTCATTGACTTTCAAAAAGCCTTCATATCCATCCATTGTGGCAAGATGCCGAAGATCCTATCGGCATATGGAATGCCTGATCAACTTGTGAAGATGATTTTCAATATGTATAGGGATACATTTTCCAAGATACTCTCACCAGCTGGAAAAATGCAGCTTTTCAAAAATTATAGCCAGAGGAGACAACCTTGTCCTTTATGTGTTCATCATAGTGCTTAGCCTGGTGTTGGCTTAGCGGTTAGGGTGCCGGCTTGGGATCCTAGGATCCTTGGTTCGAATCCCGTTCGATTGCTGAATTAACGCCAGGGGGGTTGACTCAGCCTGTCATCCTTCCGAGGTCGGCAAATTGAGTACCAGCTTGCTGGGATGAATGATCACGGTGTGTACCCCGATTTAGAATAGGTACACCGTATCCCTGTGCATCCTAAGAGCGTGATCAAAGGTTGGCGTCAGGAAGGGCATCCGGCCATAAAAACATTGCCTCAAACAGGGAACCATGGTTGTCATGGGGCCCGCAAGGCTAACCCCTGCTCCAGCGGGGAAAATGGCCTTAAAACGATCATTCATTCATCCATTCATAGTGCTTGATAGCCTGGTATTGGCTTAGCGGTTAGGGTGCCGGCTTGGGATCCTATGATCCTGGGTTCGAATCCCAGTCGATCGCTAAATTAACACCAGGGGGGTTGACTCAGCCTGTAATCCTTCCGAGGTCGGCAAATTGAGTACCAGCTTGCTGTGATGAATGATCACGGTGTGTACCCCGATTTAGAATAGGTACACCATATCCCTGCGCATCGTAAGAGATGACTAAGGGTTGGCGTCAGGAAGGGCATCCGGCCATAAAAACATTGCCTCAAACAGGGAACCATGATTGTCATGGGGCCCGAAAGGCTAACCCCTGCTCTAGCGGGGGAAAATCGCCTTAAAACGATCATTCATTCATTCATAGTGCTTGATTATGCACTCAGAAATGCGATGAAAGGCAAGAAGGAGGAATTGGGGTTCCAACTCTAAAGAAGACTAGCGTTATGCCTAGGTCCCCTGTCGGTGAAGTGATGTGCGATGTGCCATCTTGGATTTTGACGTGGCGACCCAATTTTCAATAGCATTCTTCCTTATGCCTAGATACACCCACACACCAGATTAGAAGTTGGTACTTCATTTATTTTTCAAGATATTCCACTCGCAAGGTTCAGACATACATGGCGGCGGCCATCTTGGGTTTTGACGTGGCGACCTAATTTTCAATAGGGTTCTTCCATATGCCTAGTTGCACCCACACACCAAATTAGAATTCGGTCCTTCGCTTACGCACGCACCCACGCACGGACACCCGCACGCACGGACGGATGGACGGACGCACACACGGACGGAGGGGAAAACCATAGTCCCCCTTTCGCTCCGCGGTGCGACGGGGGACGAAAAAGTAGAAGAGTCAAACCAGTGGTTCTTCCTAATCTCGACTCAGCTGATGTGGCCTTGTTGTCAGAAGAAATTGAGCAAGCGCAAGAACTTCTCTGGCGAGTCGGTGCAAGCGCTGCTAAGAAAGGGCTACCAATTAATGCTAACAAACTAAAGTGATGACATTCATACAAGTTGAGAGAGGTCTCGATCATTAATCAAACGGTGAAATAAAACTTGAGAGAGTCGATGGCTTCAAGTGTCTTGGTTTGTCAGTTAACACAACTGCTATCAAACAAAGGAAAGTTTCCGCATGGAGAGCTTGTGTTACATATTTATGTGAATGTATGTGAATTACTATTCAGGTCTTTGCTTATCAATGTGTAGTCGATTAAACGTTGTTGTGATTAAAGGGTCAGGAGCCCTTCTGGGAAAAAGGAGACCGGAAACGGAAGAAAAAAAAAGACACGAGGTCCGGGAGAAGCGACGATTCTTCTTCTTCCTCGCCGAGCTCGGACGCGAGCGGTATCGCTATTGAGCAACGTAAGAGAATCGGCGTTTAACAGCCCGTCTGGCGAGAGGAGTTACCGGGATGTGTAACTACCCTTTGACACGTCAAGTCACTGTGGGTTCGTGCACGGAACCAAGCGTCCGGCACAGTTCGCCTCACCGTCTACAAGGCCGCGTACGGGTCGCCCCTTGGGCCTCGCGTGCTGGGCAAGCCGCGTGTTGCTTTGCCCGCTTTGCTTTACCCGCTTTGCTGGGCCAGGAGGTGTGCGCTGCAGCCGTGGTTCCCGGTACGGGACGTGCCCGGTGGAAGCACGTCAGGAAGGGTCCGTTCAACCGCCCACGAACGGAGATCGAACTACAGGAGTACGGAGACATTGAGAGAGACATTGACCATGGAGGGAGTCGGGAGTGGGGCTCACGTGAGGAATGTATAAGATGGCCATCTTAGAGTTACTGTAGATGAGTTTACATCTTTGTAAGATTGATTGCTGATGGTTGATGGTTGTTGATTGCTCGGGGAATATATCCTTGATTATTCCGGATCCTTGGTGTGGGGTTTCTTATTGATTGGAATTCATATTGATTGCGTTACGAACGCGCATAACTAATAGATCTTTCTGGCGGAGTTCCTCTCACGGTCCGGGGGTCACCGAGACCAGGTAGTCACCGGGAGGACCACGTAACAGAATTGGGGGCTCGTCCAAATTACGATTTGCGGATTCGCAATTGGGTCTACGTCCGGGATTTAAAATTGTATAACATAATAAAATAATAGTTTTATTAATTAAAATTAATTAATTAATTATTAATTGGTAAATTTTTGAGAAATTGTGGTAAAGTCTTGGGTGAAGGTTAACAGGTGTTAACGATAGTCACCATGGCGTTTGTTGCACAGAACTTTGCGGTAACACCTAGTGAGGCACAGTTCCGAGCGTTACTAAAAGCGGACCTCTTGAAATTGGCCAAACATTTTAACTTGGAGGTCCGAACTAATTTGAGGAAGGCAGAGTTGCAGACCACGGTGATACAATCTATGGTGGGATTAGGAACATGGGACGAGTTAGCCTGGGAGTGGCTACCCGAAGAACCAGAAGACGTTGAGCTCCGGAAACTGGAGTTGCAATTACGGAGCCAGGAACGGATCAAAGAAGAAGAAAGGAAAGCAGAAAAGGAAAGAGCAGAAGAAGAAAGGAACGCAGAAAAGGAAAGAGCAGAAGAAGAAAGGAAAGCAGAAAAGGAAAGAGCAGAAGAAGAAAGGAAAGCAGAAGAGAGGAGAGAAGAGAAACAAGCAGAGGAAAGGAGAGTGGAACGAGAACTCCAGGAAAGGTTAAAAGAAGAAGAAAGGAAAGCAGAAGAGAGGAGAGAAGAGAAACAAGCAGAGGAAAGGAGAGTGGAACGAGAACTCCAGGAAAGGTTAGAAGGGAGAAAAGCAGAGGAGAGGAGAGCTGCAAGGGACCTCGAAGCAGAGGAGAGAAAAGCGGAAAGGGAATTAAAGGAACGTGACATGGAGCTTCAGCAAGAAATTAAATTCAAGGAGCTGGAGTTAATGAGAGAACGGGGAGAGGTACCACCCTTGCTGACGGGGTCGACACCTAGCCAGAACACCTGGGATGTGGGCAGACATGTGAGGCTGGTTCCACCCTTCAGTGAAAAGGAAGTCGCTAAATTTTTTCCACACTTTGAGAAAGTGGCTCGACAGTTAAACTGGCCGGAGGAGGCCTGGACCATACTAGTGCAAAGTGTGCTGGTGGGAAAAGCTCAAGAGATTTATTCGGCACTACCAATGGACCAATGTGCAGATTATGAGGTATTGAAGAAGCACATCCTCAAAGCCTATGAGTTGGTTCCGGAAGCTTACCGGCAAAAATTCAGGAATGCCAGGAAGAGGGAGAGTGAGACCCATGTGGAGTTTGCTAGAGTGAAAGAAAACATGTTTGATCGGTGGTGTGAGTCAAAAGGAGTCGGGAACGACTTCGAAGCATTGCGTGACCTGATGCTGGTGGAGGAATTTCAACAGTGTGTCCACGAGGACATCAAAGTGTACCTGCAGGAAAAGAAAGTACCGAAGTTGTGGGACGCAGCCACCATGGCAGATGATTATGCCTGAACACACCGGATAGGGGTCCACGAACCTAACTCCTCGCCTAGATCTCCGCAGGGGAGGTGGGGAACAGCAGGTGCGGAGAATGACAATACATGGCGGCGGCCTCGAGAGGATTATGGGGACAACGCGGATACCCCACCTGTTCGAAATCAGAGGGCTGCGGGCCCAAGACAAACTTATTTTTCGGGGGGCCCGAGGCAGACCACGAGTTTTTCCTCCGGGCCTACTTGCGCTTTTTGCAAGAAACCTGGACACTTGATGTCCAGTTGTTACCTCATGAAAAGGGAAGACCCAGAGCGGAGTCCGACTATTACCACTCCGAATGCGATGGCAAGCGTAAGAAATCGCCCACAGAAGAGTTACCAACCATTTATTTATGA
Source organism: Myxine glutinosa (assembly GCF_964187855.1). Lineage (NCBI taxonomy): Eukaryota > Metazoa > Chordata > Myxini > Myxiniformes > Myxinidae > Myxine > Myxine glutinosa. The sequence continues at coordinate 169,200,641 of NC_136267.1, read as the reverse complement.
GGGGTTGGTCTCACTCAAGGGAGACTTGACTAACCCAAGACCGGTTAGGGTTTTGAGGGACACAGGAGCCCATCAATCCTTAATGCTTGAAGGCATTTTGCCATTGTCAAAGAGTACCGCAACTGGTGATAGTGTTCGGTTACAAGGGATCGGTGGCTGTGTTAGTGCCCCACTTCATGTCATCCATTTGGAATCCGATTTGGTGTCAGGACCGGTCACCGTCGGTTTACAAGCCATGCTTCCTGTAGAGGGAGTTTCTGTGATTATTGGGAATGATTTGGCCGGGGGGCAAATTTATGGTAACCCGAGGGTTGGTAAAGAGCACAGCAGGGAAAATAACACCCCACCAGCTCGGGATGGCGACAAAAGTTCCAAGTTATTTGTAGGGGGACTGAACTTCAACACAGAGGAAGAAGTTCTGACCTCTGTCTTCAACAGATATGGGCCGCTGGTGGAAGTGCGGGTGGTAAAAGACAGGGAAACGCAACGGTCAAGAGGGTTCGGCTTTGTCACGTTTGCAAGCACAAGAGATGCCAGGGAGGCAGAGAAGAATTGGAATGGTAAGGATTTGGAGGGTCGGACCATAACAGTAGGGAAGGCATTTCGTCGGCGTCGAGAGGTCTACAGAAGAGGACAACTTGGCAGTAGTTTTGGGGTTGGCAGCAGCCGATATTACTATGGAGGCTCCCAGAGTTACGGCACCTCCCGAAAGAATGAATGTCAGAGCACTGGCCGAGAAGGAGACCGCCAGTCAGGTAACGGCTGGGACAAGTGGTCCCACCGTAACTGTTAGGAGTCTGGAGAAGTTGAAGCACTATATATACGGGGGAGCCGCCGAGCCGGGGCTCCTACACGGACTAACCGTGAACGCCACGTTCTTAAAGGCGTCCAGGTAGTGAACTTTCCTGCACGGACTAACCGTGAACTCCACGTTCTTAAAGGCGTCCATGTAATGAACTTTCCTCCCCGGACTAACCGTGAACTCCACATTCCTTAAGGCGTCCATGTAGGGAATACTCCGCTGGGCCTCCCGAAAAAGTGCTATAGAGAGGTTTAAATTTGGGGGCTTTGGTCACCACCTCTTAACCGTCATTCAAGAGAAACTAGAAGTGGTTGACGCTTGGTCCAGAGGGAATTAATCTAGGGGATGGTGTGAAATTTTGTTGCTTTATTTTTAAGTGATGACTGTGCCCGGGGGGAACTGATGAGTTGGGGGCGGGGGTGAGTTATCTGGTTTGTTTATCCAAGTTGGCCGGTAAAGAAAGTTTTCGCTGGGCTCAAACTTTCTTTCTTGAAGGGGGGGAGTGTTACATATTTATGTGAATGTATGTGAATTACTATTCAGGTCTTTGCTTATCAATGTGTAGTCGATTAAAGGTTGTTGTGATTAAAGGGTCAGGAGCCCTTCTGGGAAAAAGGAGACCAGAAACGGAAGAAAAAAAGACACGAGGTCCGGGAGAAGCGACGATTCTTCTTCTTCCTCGCCGAGCTCGGACGCGAGTGGTATCGCTATTGAGCAACGTAAGAGAATCGGCGTTTAACAGCCCGTCTGGCGAGAGGAGTTACCGGGACGTGTAACTACCCTTTGACACGTCAAGTCACTGTGGGTTCGTGCACGGAACCAAGCGTCCGGCACAGTTCGCCTCACCGTCTACAAGGCCGCGTATGGGTCGCCCCTTGGGCCTCGCGCGCTGGGCAAGCCATGTGTTGCTTTGCCCGCTTTGCTTTACCCGCTTTGCTGGGCCAGGAGGTGTGCGCTGCAGCCGTGGTTCCCGGTACGGGACGTGCCCGGTGGAAGCACGTCAGGAAGGGTCCGTTCAACCGCCCACGTGCGGAGATCGAACTACAGGAGTACGGAGACATTGAGAGAGACATTGACCATGGAGGGAGTCGGGAGTGGGGCTCACATGAGGAATGTATAAGATGGCCATCTTAGAGTTACTGTAGATGAGTTTACATCTTTGTAAGATTGATTGCTGATGGTTGATGGTTGTTGATTGCTCGGGGAATATATCCTTGATTATTCCGGATCCTTGGTGTGGGGTTTCTTATTGATTGGAATTCATATTGATTGCGTTACGAACGCGCATAACTAATAGATCTTTCTGGCGGAGTTCCTCTCACGGTCCGGGGGTCACCGAGACCAGGTAGTCACCGGGAGGACCACGTAACACTTGCAACAAACCTTCAATAAGGAAGTCGACACCCTCTCGGCGTATCAAGGAACTACTGTTCATGGCATCAGTCAAGTCCCTCCTGCTTTCTGGAAGTGAAGCATTGACCTTCACTGTGACCCCCGAGAAGGGACTTGATGATGCTATACTCGACTTCTTCATTCAGCTTTAAATGTGCATTGGTCTGAATATACGGCAAATGAAGAGCTCTCTGGTTCTCTTTCAAGGCTGTCAGGTAACCTTCGAAGAGTACTTCTCGGGATTGCTGGGCACTGCAAACACCGCAAAAACGAAGCTGCTTCCAATCTTATACTCTGGACATCTAAACATGAAAGGCTGTAGCGGGGCGGACCAGCTCTCAATGGCAACATGTTGAAGAAGGACATAGGTCTGGAATAACTGCACACAGTAATGCTTGATATGGAGGACCGGAAGTTGAGCATCAGTCAGCTGAGTTCGGCCTGCGAGCCGACATAGGAAGAAGAGGCATCTCCTAAAGGCAAATATAACCGAGTTTGTTGTCTAACCTGATAGATGGTACACCTGGAGAACTTGCAACATGGCCGCCTTTATAATACAGGAAGCAAACAGCACAGATGCGTTCTTCTTTAATTTTTTTTTTCTCGGAAAATATTCTCTGATAAATTTATTTCAGATAATGTGACCAGAATGGGTCAAAGTAATACTCGATGGGTTAAGTTTAGCAAAAATAGAGAGATTGCTGTATAATAATAAAAAAGGTCTCGTGTTTTGGTGTTTGCATTGCAGGGCATTGGTTTGGGTTGTTACTTTGGCAGCGCAGCGTTGTACATCTGGGCGGTGGGCATTCTGGCTGCTGGACAGAGCTCCACCATGACGGGAACTTACTCAGGGCAGTTCGTCATGGAGGTAAGCGAATAGATCTGCCGAGTTATGGGAGTTCTTGACCACACCTGTGTGCCACTGACAAAAATGTGATGAGAGATACTCTTGGACGCTTATCATGTTGCTCGTCCTTTGACCCACGCAGGGATTTCTCAACATAAAGTGGACTCGTTTCGCTCGGACCGTATTAACGCGCTCCATCGCCATTGTCCCCACGCTGTTCGTGGCGACCTTCCAGGATGTGGAGCACCTGACGGGCATGAACGATTTCCTCAACGTACTGCAGAGCATGCAGGTGCTTTTCCTTTTCAATTCCATCCATGCACGAGCCATGCCTATTGTGTGTTAAGGTGTGCCTGGAGTTATTTCTGCTGCCTGCGATTTATCGTTTTCTAAAAGAAACATTTTGAGGCCCGTTGAATCATTGCATCCACACGTGTAGATAACATGAAGGCAAGTGGGGGGTGAAACGCATGAAAACTTGCTGTGTGTGTGTGTCCATCTTGCAGTTACCCTTCGCTCTTATCCCAATTCTGTCATTTACAAGCGAAAAGACAATCATGAAAGACTTTGCCAACAACTTGTAAGTGAAAAGACACGAGGAGCCATTTATATTTTTTAATCAATGGTGCAATATTAACGGAGCACATCGCAAACTTCCGAAATCTTTCCTTGCATATTCTGTCGGACAGATTCTGGAAGATTGGCGGTGGCTTTGTGATCGTCTTGATTTGTGCCATAAACCTCTACTTTGTAGTGGTGTACGTGCATCAACTGCAGCAGGTGGCATTCGTTGTACTTGCCTTCTTTCTGATCTTGCTTTACCTTATCTTCATTGTCTACCTGGTAGGTGTACTGCTTGTTTATTCTCATTTTATGCATTTTAACTTGAAATGTCACTGGATGCATCACAACATAATGTGGAAGAGCGTTTCTTCACCTTTTTTCCCCCTGTGTGTGTAAAATGATGCACCTTGTATTTGTGAGTGATAATATCCTGCAACTTGGTGGGGAAAACTGAATATGTACACAGGGAACTGGGTGCCGAGTCATACCAAAGACTTAAAATGGTACGTGCTACCTCTTTGCCTGATTCTCAGCATTCATTAAGGATAGAGTATGGACAGACAATGCTGGGAATGCAATGACAAACCACCCAGTGTAACCCTTCGCTCTTTCACGAGCCTCGATCTTGTATACAAAAAAAAAAAAAAAAAAAAAAAAAAAAAAAAAAAAACCCTTGCCAAGAAACTGCTTCCGCAGCACCCACGCTCTATAAGGGGTATTGTACATGGAAAACAACATCATGTACACTCGGACCTTGGTTCCGTTGTTTGACTAGTTCCAGCACAAATAAATTTCAGGCCGTCTCACGGGGACAAAGCCAAATAATTATGAAACATCTTCCTTGAGTACATTCGCAAGCTGAGGCCCTGTTTTTAGTTCCTCTGGAACGTAGTTCCGGGGAGCTTGAAGGATGGCGCGTCCATCCGTCAAGTCGGTAAACACTTGCAACTTCTCCAAAACTGCTGATGGGATTGTGACCAAACTTGGCTAAAATGATGTTTGGTATGTTGCAACTCGAGTTTGTTCACTGAATTAAGAAAATCGGTGTCTAAGGGGGTCTACTGGCGGACAAAGTTGGTCCAGGTTTGACCTCTCACCCTACTCCCCCAAAATAGGTATTTGCTTTTTCCTCAGAAACTACGCACACTATTCTGATGAAACTTCACCACAGGCTTCATCACCCGTGATGTACCGAAGTTTGTTCACGGCATTAAAAAATATATCAGGGTTTAAAGGAGTGTGTGAGGGGTTTGACCCCTCCCCCTTCCCCCTCTCCTCCAAAATAGGTATATGATCTCCTCCCTGAAACTACACAAACAATTTTGATATGAAACTTGATTTATCACAATCTTCATCACCTGTGTGATGTACCAATGTTTATTCACGGCATTATAAAAATCGGGGTCGAAGGAGGTCTACAGCAGGAGGAGGTGGGTTGTGCCCCAAAAGTTTTTGTTTTTTTTGGTTGTTTTAAGTCTTATGATTATGTTAGTATAATTCTACATGCTGCTCTATTAGCAAGAATTGGTTTGGAATACCGTGGTACTGTTTAAAATACCTTTTTATTCGGTGTAGTATACCGCTTTAGTCTACCAGGTGAGCGCCCAGGGGTATTGCCCCTATTTTCTTTCTTAACGTTAAAGCTATCGATAATATGAAATGCCATATATGGTACAAAGGCTATTTCAATGCTATTCCCTAAAGATGAATATATTGCACTCCAGTTTCCAAGTTATTCACTAGTTTATGCTTGCAGATATAAAGTGACTTTCATCAACAAGGCCGCCATACACCGGAACGATTTGTCCATCCCAATCCCCGGAAGTTATTGTCCCCGTCGCTCGGGCGTCAGCCAAAGGCCACATTGGGCCCATGTGACGATCGAGTATACGTCACGTGGGATTATAACAAAACTTGTTTGGTCACTTCCATGTTTCACGATGATCCACAAGGAATTTCCACCCTCTTTGAGCTGCCCCCTCTAGCCAGATTCATTTGGACAACTTGGGAGTTTTCCGCTCAAAAAAGAAACATTGCGTCATCAATTTTTATCGTTTAAACACCGGAATCCCATTTAAAAATGCAGTAAATGATGAGTGAATTTGAAATTGGTTGGATACACGCTTGCGAGTTCACATTGGCAGACATTTCAATCGCTGGTCAAAGTCATGTAAATCCGTCAATTGCTTTTGGACAATAGTTCCCTGTCCCTATGGTTGGCTTAGCGGTTAGGGTGCCAGCATGGGATCCAAGGATCCTGGGTTCAAATCCCGGTCATCGCTGAATTAACGTCAGGATGGTTCTCAGCCTGTCATCCTTCCGAGGTCGGCAAATTGAGTACCACTTCACTGTGTGTGGCAAGAGGCGACTAACAGGGTTGGTGGCAGGAAGGGCATTTGGCCATAAAACATTGCTTCAAAATGGGGGCGACGGTGCCCGAAAAAAGGCCGACCCCCCCGCTCTGTGGGGGAAAATGGCCTCTAAAGGTGGTTCTTCTTTGTTCCCGGTCCCTATGGATGGAGCTCACCTTGGAGTTTGATTTAAAGACTAAATATCCTCTTTCGTCCTTGTGTGCCAAGTGGTTTGCTCCAATGTGCGACTCTTTCCATTTGCCTGCAACTCGACTAACTCCGTTCTCTCTGCAGACGTGGCAATGCCTCATCATGTTGGGCGTGCGGTGGATGAACTGCTTTGGGACGGTAAGCCTTGCAGAGCAAAGCATGATGTCGACGGAAATGTCTCCCGATCACACTGAATAACCTCCAATGAAGAGCTTTAAAGGGCATGACAAATGGGTAGCAGGGTTGTGGAGATGGATTAAGTAGGAAGACCACATTTGTGTCATTTCCAATATATATATATATACACAGTCACGTGAAAAAGTAAGTACACCCCATATAAAGTTTCGACTTTTTCAACATATTTCAACAATATTGATAGATAAAGGTGATATAATATGACAAATATCATGAAACATTTACATTTTGTCGTCCATTGTATAATTTAAATAAACATAAATGCAAATTTCGCATGTGGAAAAAGTAAGTACACCCCGACATTTATCACTACTTCAAATACCTAAAATTAGAATCAGGTGCACCAGCTCAGGTGCAGATCATTAGAACATCGTTAGAGAGGATCTTGGAGGAACCTGTCTTATTTAAACCTCAGACATTTAGTTTGATTTGCTCTTTGTTGTTGAAGTGTGCGGTGTCACCATGCCTAGATCAAAAGAGCTCTCTGAGGCCTTGAGAAAGAAGGTTATAGATGCCTACGAGTCTGGGAAGGGATTTAAAAATATCTCCAAACAATTTGAAATCAATCATTCGACTGTCCGGAAGATCATCTACAAGTGGAGAAGATTCCAAACAACTGCCAACTTGTTCAGGCCAGGCCGCCCCAGCAAGTTCAGCCTGAGAGCAGACCGCAAGTTGCTGAAAGAAGTCTCTAAAAACCCCAGAATGTCATCACGGGACCTACAGGTAGCTCTTGCCACTGTTGATGTCAAAGTGCACGAGTCTACCCTTATAAAGAGGCTGCACAAATTTGATCTACATGGGAGGTGTGCCAGGAGGAAACCTTTGCTGTCCAGAAAGAACATCAGGGCAAGAATAAAGTTTGCCAATGAACACCTAGGCAAAGACCAGCACTTCTGGAACAATGTGCTCTGGACAGATGAGTCAAAGGTAAGAGCTATTTGGCCACAGTACCAGAAGACATGTTTGGCAAAAACCAAAGGCAGCATTTGACCACAAGAACCTGATACCAACTGAAAAGCATGGTGGTGGAAATATTATGGTTTGGGGCAGCTTTGCTGCATCAGGGCCTGGGCAGCTCACCATCATATAATCCACTATGTATTCTTCATTGTACCAGAGGGTGCTTGAGGATAATGTCAGGCCATCTGTCGGAAAGTTGAAGCTCAGCCGAAGGTGGACCTTGCAACGTGACAATGACCCTAAACATACCAGTAAATCCACCAAGGAATGGCTGAAAAGAAAGAAATGGAGGGTTCTGGAATGGCCAAGTCAAAGCCCGGATCTAAATCCCATCGAGAGGTTGTGGGGGGATTTGAAACGAGCTGTGCATGCAAGAAACCCCTCAAACGTCGCACAGCTGAAAGAATTCTGTATGGAGGAGTGGGCAAAAATTTCTCCCAGTCGATGTCAGAGACTGGTAGACAGTTATAAGAAACGCCTACTTGTGGTTGTTTCTGCCAAAGTTGGCAATGCCACCTGTTAGTCAAGGGTGTACTTACTTTTTCCACATGCAAAATTTGCATTTATGTTTATTTAAATTATACAATGGACTACAAAATGTAAATGTTTCATGATATTTGTTTTATTATATCACCTTTATCTATCAATATTGTTGAAATGAAGATCAAATCGCTGTATGTTGAAATATGTTGAAAAAGTCAAAACTTTACATGGGGTGTACTTACTTTTTCACGTGACTGTATATATATATATATATATATATATATATATATATATGTGATATTTGAATAGCAACACTAAATTGTCATTGATCTCCTCCTAGCTGATTCACTGTTCTTTTTACCATTTTTTGTGATTCCTTAATTCAAAGTGGTAGCAAAACACAAGATTTCATGAAAGCAGGCCTGCAATGTCCATGGAGGTTGTAATCGGAAGATTGTATGACAGAATGACTGGTGCTCAGGTTCTTGTGGAAGATGTAATTGTCTGATCTGGATCTCATCACGCTAGATTGCGTAGGCCAGAGGCCCGCTTTGCCCGGAGCACCACACGCCAGTTGCATTTGTTTTCACGTCACCCTGGAAAAGCAACACATTTCCAATTTCCCCCGAGATATGCGATTGATACGTTGATTTCGATTTATCATCAGTTTAGCAACCAAAGGTCATTTGATAGTGTTATTGCTTTGACCTCATGCCAACTCTTGCCACATATGGTCCATGTTAACATACCTTGCCGTGTAAACTGGACCACTCAATACTACGTTCTTGTTTTTAAACTTGTAACCTTTCCAAACCACTTGAACTAGAATGCGTTAAAGTTGAACTTTAAGCTAAGTTTTTCAATCCTGCTTTTATTGAAAGTAAAACTTCAAGCATGTTTGATATGACTTAGAATAAAAGAGAAGAACTTTGTACTTGATTATGCTGTTGCCATGATGACGTCATCATCCTTTTTATTAAAATTGCAATTATAAATACTATTGTATCAGATGTTTTTGCAGTTCCAAACTAGAAGGTAAAGAAGGGGGAAACTATTGCAGTTCATCATAGTCATCATGTACCATGATCTATATGCAGAGCGTCGGTGCTGCCGAGGCAGTTACTGGGATGCAAGAAGCAGTTGCTGGGATGCAATCATTCCTGGTCGGGTCACTCTCCACTCCAACTCAGGAAGTCAAGGCAGGGATGTAGAATTTGGAGAGGGTGCCGACGATAGCTCGCCTGCTCTCTGCAAAGGACACCAAGGGAGATTTAACGTCCACCAACGAATACCAGCAGACGGAACACAGTTTAAGGTCCATCCGAGGGATGGCGCACACGTTGATGAATCACCCGCCCCCCGTGAAACACCTGGATGGTAGTTTATAGCTGGGTCGGGATTCAAACCTCGGCTGGACAGCTTCGAGCCGAGTATATGTACCTCAAGGCCATCCTGCCAACCCCTATTGCAATTACTTTCAGATGAGGCTCAGGCCTGAAATTTTCACTACGAGGTGGACCTCATATGGTACTGTGCAGGCATCTGGAGAGGAAGGGGCGGGGGAGGTTTCGGGGGGGGGGGGGGGGGTCATGATGTCATGTGCTTTTAAAGATTAAGATCTACATCATGACTCATCATCACTTCACCACATGAGTGGTTAGAGAAGGGGGAGAGGGAGTGTGCGGTTAGTGGGTGTTTCGTCGGTGCCATGGAACGTTGTAGCTGGAAGGTACAAATTCAGTGAGGATCCAGGAGGGTTTCCTGCAGATGGAATTGGAACAAAGCCGCAGGTAATTTTCAACCAAACTCCTGAAAAGATCAATTGATTGTAGATTTCATTGCAATTTGCAAATAGGGATTGATGTGTTTTTTGAGATTCAACAAAACCATAAAGACGATTCTGGAACAGGTCGCATCAGCTTCCATTGACAGCTTCATAGAGCAGGAAAGATGGCGTCTGACAATGAAGGATACCCAATTAATGTAACGCAGTGCATTTAAACAGCATTTAGCAGTAACACCACCAATAACCCTTCCCAACCTCTCCTTCTACACCTGTGTCATGGATCTTCATGTGCAGCACAGCATGTTCCTTTACACCACACATGGGTTGCTCCAGTACACAGGTTTTTTTCGCAAAATGCTTTTAAGAGATGCCCACATGCTTACGGATGTGACGGTACTCGTTCGGCTACTGCATGTTCAGGTATGCAGAAAGACAATGGCAAATTAAAACAAAAAGAGGACCAATGTAGCATAAAAGGTAAGGGCTGGTCACAATACGTGCTGAAACTATCACTTGAAGCACCCGAGCGGTATGTCAACAAGCTCAAGTATCGAGAGAGCACCTGCAGCTTACCTGAACGGTGTTATTTACGAAATGGATGGCTTGACGAACTGTCGATGTGGCCCGATATTAATTTTACATACTGTATTTATTACTTGCAAAATCGAAGATTTTTCACGTATATTGGTCGGTTGTGTTTGTGGTTCTGTCTGTCTGTCTGTCTGTTTGTCACCGGCCTACAGGTCACAATTTTCAACCGATCTTCACAAAACTTCACCAAATGGTAGAGTTGGTCAAAAGCAAGAAGCCTATTGTTTTTGGGGTCAATAGGTCAAAAGGTCAACATAGACCAAATTTCTAAAATCCTCAATTTTCATCCAATTGACTTGAAATTTGAAGAGGACTTGCATATCTGGTCACTGAATTCAACCACGCATTATACTTCAGGTAAACAGGCCAAAAGGTCAACATAGGCCAAATTTCTAAAATCACAAATTTTCATTTGATTGACGAACTTCTAAGAGGATTTACATATATGGTCACTGAATTCAACCACCAACTATTTTTGAGGTCAACATAGGCCAAGTTTTTTAAATCTTCAATTTACATCCGATTGACTTGAAAATTAAACAGCATTTGCACATTGTGTCACTGAATTGGGAAACCAACTATGAGGTCAAAAGGTCAAAGGTCAACTCAAGGTCAAACTTCTAAAATCAGCATTTTTCATTTGAAAAATCGTCACTTTTCATCCTGTTGACCCGAACTTTGATCAATATCGCAATTTTTAATCTTCATGAAATGGACAATTTGCTGTATCAATGGAAAACTTTGGGGCAGGGGGTGTATTTTGCAAGTATCGTGCTCTGAATGACGTCTTCTTGTTTGTCTGTCTGTGTCTGTTTGTCACCGGCCTGCAGGTCACAATTTTCAACCGATCTTCACGAAATGGTAGAATTGGTCAAAAGCAAGAAGCCTGTTGTGTTTGGGGTCAATAGGTCAACATAGGCCAAAGGTCACCAACTTTGCTAAATTTCTAAAATCCTCAATTTTCATCCGATTGAATTGAACTTTGAAGAGGACTTGCATATCTGGTCAGTGAATTCACCACCAAGTATTTTTGAGGTCCACATCGGCTACATTTCTAAAATCCTAAATTTTCATCCAATTGACTTGAAATTTGAAGAGGACTTGCACATCTGGTCATTGAATTCAACCACGTATTATATTTTAGGTAAACACAGGCCAAAAGGTCAACATAGGCCAAATTTCTAAAATCACCAATTTTCATTTGATTGACTTGAACTTCTAAGAGGATTTATATATATTGATACGGTTTTGAGATTTGTACATATGACATCATTAAAGGCTAAAGGTTTGCCCCCCATAGTTAGTCCACAAGCAACACGTAGGCCCACTTAGAGTATTAGTTATGTCATAGTATGTGTAAGAGTAGGCCATTTCCCTAGTAATATCTGCGTTGTGTAAATATGCTGAGGTCCTTTCATTTTGCGGCCACCCTCCAATTCCATCTATGGGCAAACTCGATCCCGCGCCCCATTTTGGCTGATCCCTCCGTGTGTTATGCTTTGGCTGCCAGAAGCATTAGCTGCCCTTTGTTTGCTCGAAACTAGCCCAGTAACACGAGGTAGGCCGAAGAAGAGGGAGGAGCGTGGGGGTCAAGGAGGGGCGGCGCCAAGGAGCACGTCAGAGGCAATGACGGTAAGGGCCATCAGCCAACCAGGGCTCTGAAGGCATGGCGTGATAGGGCGTGTCTAGCAAATTCCAGAGAGTTCGCTGGGCAGGGCTATATAAGCCTTCACAAAAAGCCCTTGAACAGGACTTACAAGAGGACTCGCATGAGAGGACTTGGTCAGGACTCGCGGGAGAAGGGCTCGAGTGCACAAAGCCTATGAGAGAGGACTCGGAGCACTCGTATGAAAAGGACTGGCGTGCACACGACAGTATCGAGAGGACTTGGTCGAGGACTTGAAGAGCGCATTGTTAGCGCATATTGAACTATTACATACGCAGCCATGCGAGTGATTAACCGCCAGAGCCAGACCCCACCGTTCGCCCCGTAATTATCCCGTGCGCGCCAATGACACGGAGAGCTCCTGCCGTCTCGACTATTTCATTTACTTCGCGGTGCGAGCTGGGGACCGGAGGGAGAGCTGCCCGGACGCCATCCCTGCACGTGCTGACCTGTTCATCTGCAATCCCCGTGTGAGTGTGTCTGAGTGTGAACGGGCCCGTTTGTCCAGGGAATATGTTAAGACTGTGATTAAGGACTGCACTGTGTCTTCTTCTTCTGATTATTGTACATCATGTAAATAAATCTTGTTATTCCTTTTCTTCCAATTCGACCGTTTCTGTGATTTCCATCATTGTGTAAGCATGGCACGAATAAGAACTGCTTGGATCGGGGTCTAGTCATTGCTAACGGCTCGGGTCACGGGTTCGCTACCGCTCGGCGTATCCACCAACACCCGTGATTCGGGCGAGGCTTATCTCCTCGTTTCAGGGCAGCGTTAGTACTTAGGTAATAGCGAATCTGGTCCTACAACCCTATTTAACGCTGCCCGGAAAGGACGTCATAGGCCTCGGGTCGCGCCTGGTCAGTCAGACAATGGGACTAATCCCCCCTTGGTAAGGGGAGAAGGTCGGTGCTGATATCCACAACAATATGGTCACTGAATTCAACCACCATCTATTTTTGAGGTCAACATAGGCCAAATTTTTAATATCCTCAATTTTCATCCGATTGACTTGAAAATTGAACAGCATTTGCACATTGTCACTAAATAGGGAAACTAACTATTTTTGAGGTCAAAGGTCAACTCACGGTCAACCTTCCAAAATCATCATTTTTCATCTGAAAAATCGTCACTTTTCATCCTGTTGATCTGAGCTTTGATCAAGATTGTAAATTTTAATCTTCATGAAATGGACAATTTGCTGTATCAATGGAAAACTTTTTGGGGGGGGGGGGGGGCGGATTTTGCAAGTATCGTGCTACGCATGGCGTCTTATTGTTTTTATCTTGGTGATGTACCAGGGCAGTATACTCTTGACTATTTACAGGCCTACAAGTCGCTGAAGACTAATGGATATGTAGAGAGTGGGCATGTGTGTCCAATTCAGTCTCAAAGTTGATGATAAATCATCATTTTGCTTCCCGAGGAGAAAAGCCATACTGTATCGACCTCTGTGACAAGCCACATCAACCATGGGTTTGTCACGAGACGAGGAACTATTTACGTTACACTACTATATGGCAGGGTATGTACAGTTATGTCTACACATTATTAGCCCCCGTTGGACTTGGTATGGAGTTCCGCTTCCGGTCCCTCGAGCGACGGGGCTTGCTTTGATCTCTCCACAGCATCAAAGTTTGAGTGTTTTCCCGTTCGTTTCTTTGTCAAATTTCCGCTGCGTATTTTGTTGTGTATGTGTTATTGTGTGTTTCTATTTGGTTTTGGTTTTGTAGTTGTTGCAAATTTGTGTGTAATTAGTCGTTTCTTTGTCCGCGCCTCGTGCGGCCTGGTGTCTCGTGCGGCCTCCTCGTCTCGACTTGTGCCCCGCCCCCTATATTCTCGTTTGTTCTTTCACCTCTGCTCCTGCTTTCTCAAATCCACGTTCTCACTTAGAGACTTTTCCCAGATTGTTTTCATGGTTTTGTTTAAATATTTATTTAAATATGTTTAAACCGCAGCGGTGATCCCCCCCCCCCCCCCCCCCCCCAGGATTTCCATGTTTTAAACGTTTCCCAGTGTGTACCCTGGATAAGAATAGGTACGCCGTATCCCTGCGTGTCGTAGGAGGCGACTAAGAGGGTTGGCGTTAGGAAGGGCATCCGGCCATAAAAAAAAACATTGCCTCAAAAAGAGAACCATGACAATTACAACTACAGGTGGGCAGGGTACAGCCCGAAGTGGAGATCGGTTTCTGAGGTTTGGGACATGGAATGTAGGGACAATGACAGGGAGATCAGGAGAAGTGGTGGAAGTATTGATCAGAAGAAGAGTGGACATATGTTGTGTGCAAGAGACGAGATGGAAGGGAAGTGGTGTGAGAATGGTGAAGGGTAGGCAGGGACAGAAATACAAGTTTGTGTGGCAAGGGTGCCTGGAGGGCGTGAATGGTGTTGGTGTCCTGTTTTCTGAGGAGTTTGTAGACAGTGTGGTGAGTGTGACTAGAGTGAGTGATAGGTTGATGATGGTGAAAATGATGATTGCAAAGCTCTTGGTGAACGTCATCTCGGGATATGCTCCGCAGGTTGGTCGGAGCGATGAAGAGAAGGACAAGTTCTGGTGTGCGATAGAGAAGCTGATGGAAAACGTGAAAGATGAGGAAGTTGTTGTGGTAGGAGGAGACCTAAATGGACATGTGGGAAGGAGTATGGATGGTTTTGACGGAGTTCATGGGGGTTACGGCTATGGAGTGAGAAATGGAGAAGGTGAAAGGATTTTGGAGTTTGCTGATGGAGCTGATTTGTTATACTCAGTTCCAGAAAGAGGATAATAAGCTTGTTACATACACGTCAGGTGGGTCGACGACAACCGTTGACTACCTGATGGTGCGTAGGTGAGATAGGGGGCACCTCCGAGACACAAAGGTGATCCCGGGGGAGGAGGCTGTCTCACAGCACCACTTGGTTGTCTGCGACGTAAGGGTGAAAGGTGCGAGGAGAGCTCGGCGGGTGAAGTACCAACCGAGAATGAAGGTGTGGAGGTTGAAAGAGGTGACAGTAAGGGAGGCATTAAAAGAGAGGCTGAGTAGGGTCGAGGATGATGTGGTTGAGCTTGAAAGTGGTTGGATGTCAATGAAAGCTAGTCTGTTGGGAGCCGTTGGTGAGGTATGTGGATGGACAAAAGGACCACCGAGGCACTCGGAAACATGGGGGTGGGATGATGAAGTTGGAAAGAGGATTGACGAGAAGAGGAAGAAGTTCAAGGAGTGGCAGAAGGCGAAGGGTACGGGAGCAGAAACAGCAGAGCATGAAAGTTATAAGGCAGCCAGGAAGGCTGCAAAGAAAGAGGTAGCAAAGGCGCAGGAGGCATGTAGGAAAATGTTCAGGGAACGCTTGGATTCGGAAGAGGGTCAGAGAGCGGTATTCAGGATTGCAAAGCAGATAGCGAAAGAGAGGTGTGATGTGATGGGGGTGAGCTGCTTGAAGGATGAAGTGGGACAAATCGTTGTCGACCCAGATGGAATTAAAGGAAGATGGAAAAGATATATGGAAATGCTGTTGAATACAGAGAATGAATGGGATGGCAACAGAGAGTAACCCAGTTTTAGGACCGGCAGAGAAGATAACTGAGAAGGAAGTTGAGGAAGCGATAAAAGCAATGAAGGGTAGAAAAGCGGGAGGGCCGACGGTAGTTGTGGGAGATATGTTGAAGGCAGCAGGAAGTTGGGGTGTGAAGAGAATGACAGAGATCTGTAATCTGGTGGTGAAAGAAGGCCGCATTCCAGTGGATTGGGAACTGAGTACCCTCGTCCCTCTATACAAGGGGAAAGGTGACCCTCTGGAGTGTGGCTCGTACCGAGCGATAAAGTTATTGGAGCATGGAATGAAGGTATTGGAAAGGGTGTTGGAGAGGAGGATAAGGAAGAAAGTGAAGATCGACGAAATGCAGTTTGGATTTATGCCAGGAAGAGGAACGACAGACGTGCTTTTCATTGTGAGGCAGTTGCAGGAGAAGTACATGGAGAAGAGGAAGAAGTTCTTTCTTGGGTTTGTTGATCTGGAGAAAGCATTCGATAGGGTTCCACGCAAAGTATTGACATGGGCATTGAGGAAGTTAGGAGTGGAGGAATGGTTGATCAGAGTAGTGATGGCAACGTACAAAAGAGCGCGCACAGCTGTAAGGACGAAGGACGGGAACAGTGGTGAGTTTGAGGTGAAGGTGGGAGTGCATCAGGGGTCGGTACTAAGTCCACTACTATTTGTAGCTGTGATGGAGGTGCTGGCTCAGAACGTAAAGGAGGGTTTACCGTGGGAGTTGTTGTATGCAGATGATCTGGTGTTGATTGCGGAAAGTATGGATGGACTGAAGGAAAAGATGAACACGTGGAAGGAATGTATGGAGACAAAAGGTCTGAAGGTGAATATCGGAAAGACGAAGGTGATGGCAAGTGGTAAAGCATGTGGTGAGGTGGAAAGAACTGGGAAGTGGCCCTGTGCTGTGTGTAGGAAGGGTATCGGAGTGAACTCCATTCAGTGTACAATGTGCGCTGAGTGGGTTCATCAAAAACGTAGTGGTCTGAGAGGGTCATTAACCAGTGTGGCAGCTACATTCAAATGTAAGGTGTGCACAGAGGGAGCTGCAGATGGAGGAAATGTTGAGTTGGATCTTGGAGACGGTGTGAAGCTGGAAGGTGTGAAAACATTTTGCTACCTCGGAGACATGCTGAATGGAGAAGGTGGATCAGACTCGGCAACGGTTGCTCGAGTGAGATGTGCATGGAAGAAGTTTCGGGAATTGAGTGGCGTGCTGATGATGAGGGGAGTGTCGTTGAAGCTGAAGGGAAAGGTGTATGCTGCATGTGTGAGAAGTGTTATGATTTATGGGAGCGAGACATGGGTAATGAATGTAGAGCAGCAACGAAGGTTGGAAAGGGTGGAAATGCGAATGGTTCGACGGATGTGCGGAGTATCGTTGAGAGAGGAAGACAAATGATGAATTGCGAAAGATTATGGGAATAGAGCCTGTGATTGATGCTGTGAAGAGGAACAGGTTGAGATGGTTTGGTCATGTGTTGAGGAAGGATGAAAGTGACTGGTTGAGAAGAGTGATGGAAATGAATGTAGAAGGAAGTAGAAGACGGGGAAGACCGAGAAAGACTTGGCTAAAGATGGTGGAAGAAGAAATGCGGGCAAGGGGGTTAACAAGGAGAGATGCAGAAAATAGGGCAAAATGGAGAAGATTGTCATGGGGACCGCAAGGCTAACCCCCGCTCTAGCAGGGAAAATGGCCTTTTAAAATGCATGTTGTTGTTGTTGTTGTGTTGGACTTGGTATGAAAAGGGGGCTTATGCATCCGTCCGTAGCCATATCTCGGGCATGTAAAGGACCAATTGTGTTCAAACTTAGCACAACGACAATACATGATGGTATAAATATGCACCTTTCTGTTTCGCGATTCGATCAAAGATGGCCGACTGGCGGCCATTTTAGTTGTGAGAAACCCGATACTGAACACGTCCTCGGCCATGCATTTACCGATCTTGCTCAAACTTGTTTTATTCTATTTTTTCATGCCGAACCATGAAGTATCTTTCATGAAAAAAAAAAAAATTGATGATTCTTTTCAATTTCACCCCAATCACCTTTAAGTACAGTTCAGTTTACAAAAACTGATCAGACAGCATTTTCAACTGAAATATACTTTTCTATTGTCTGCAGTTATATAATTTATTTTTTACATAAGTACAACAACAACAACCACCAGGCATTTTAAGGCCATTTTTCCTGCAAGAGCGGGGGTTAGCCTTGCGGTCCCCATGACAATCTTCTCCATTTTGCCCTATTTTGTGCATCTCCCCTTGTTAACCCCCTTGCCCGCATTTCTTCTTCGACCATCTTTAGCCAAGTCTTTCTCGGTCTTACCCATCCTCTACTTCCTTCGACATTCATTTCCATCACTCTTCTCAACCAGTCACTTTCATCCTTCCTCAACACATGACCAAACCATCTCAAACTGTTTCTCTTCACAGCATCCATCACAGGCTCTATTCCCATCATCTTTCACAATTCATCATTTGTCTTCCTCTCTCTCAACGATACTCCACACATCCACCGAACCATTTGCATTTCCACCCTTTCCAGCCTTCGTTGCTGCTCTACGTTCATTACCCATGTCTCGCTCCCATAAATCATAACACTTCTCACACATGCAGCATACACCTTTCCCTTCAGCTTCAACGACACTCCCCTCCTCGTCAGCACGCCACTCAGTTCCCGAAACTTCGTCTGTACACATCTCACTCGAGCAACCGTTGCCGAGTCTGATCCACCTTCTCCATTCAGCATGTCTCCTAGGTAACAATCTTTTCACACCTTCCAGCTTCATGCCGTCTCCAAGATCCAACTCAACATTTCCTCCATCTTCCTCTGTGCACACCTTACACTTGAATGTAGCTGCCACACTGGTAAATGACCCTCTCAAACCACTACATATTTGATGAACACACTCGGCACACATTGTACATTGAATGGAGTTCACTCCGACACCCTTCCTGCACACAGCACACAGCCACTTCCCAGTTCTTTCCACCTCACCACATACTTTACCACTTGCCATCACCTTCGTTTTTCCGATATTCACCTTCAGACCTTTCGTCTCCATCCATTCCTTCCACTTGTTCATCTTCTCCTTCAGTCCATCCATACTTTCTGCAATGAACACCAGATCATCTGCATACAACTCCCACGGCAAACCCTCCTTTATGTTCCGAGCGAGCACCTCCATCACAGCTACAAATAGTAGTGGACATAGTACCAACCCCTGATGCACTCCCACCTTCACCTCAAATTCACCACTGTTCCCGTCCTTCATCCTTACAGCTGTGCGCGCTATTTTGTACATTGCCATCACTACTCTGATCAACCATTCCTCCACTCCTAACTTCCTCAATGCCCATGTCGCTACTTCACGTGGAACCCAATTGAATGCTTTCTCCAGATCAACAAACCCAAGAAACAATTTCTTCCTCTTCTCCATGCACTTCTCCTGCAACTGCCTCACAATAAAAAGCGCCTGTCGTTTCTCTTCCTGGCATGAATCCAAACTGCATTTCATCAATCTTCACTTTCTTCCTTATCCTCCTCTCCAACACCCTTTCCAATACCTTCACATTCCATGCTCCAATAACTTTATCGCTCGATACGAGCCATAGTCCAGAGGGTCACCTTTCCCCTTGTATGGAGGGACGAGGGTACTCAGTTCCCAAGCCACTGGAATGCGGCCTTCTTTCACCACCAGATTGCAGATCTCTGTCATTATTTTCACACCCCAACTTCCTGCTGCCTTCAACATATCTCCCACAACTCCCGTCGGCCCTCCCGCTTTCCTACTCTTCATTGCTTTTATCGCTTCCTCAACTTCCTTCTCGGTTATCTTCTCTGCCGGTCCTAAAACTGGGTTACTCCCTATGTTGCCATCCCATTCATTCTCTGCATTCAACAGTATTTCCATGTATCTCTTCCATCTTCCTTTAGTTCCATCTGGGTCCACAACGATTTGTCCCACTTCATCCTTCAAGCAACTCACCCCCATCACATCATACCTCTTTCGCTATCTGCTTTGCAATCCTGAATACCGCTCTCTGACCCTCTTCTAAATCCAAGCGTTCTCTGAACATTTTCCGACGTGCCTCTTCGCCTTTGCTACCTCTTTCTTTGCAGCCGTCTTGGTTGCCTTACAACTTTCATGCTCTGCCTTTTCTGCCCCCATACCCTTCGCCTTCTGCCGCTCCTTGAACTTCTTCCTCCTCTCGTCAATCCTCTTTCCAACTTCATCATCCCACCACCATGTTTCCAAGTGCCTCGGTGGTCCTTTTGTCCATCCACATACCTCACCAACGGCTCCCAACAGACTATCTTTCATTGACATCCAACCACACCATCCTCCCTCATACTCAGCCTCCCTCACTGTCACCTCTTTCAACCTCCACACTTTCATTCTCGGTTGGTACTTCACCCGTCGAGCTCTCCTCGCACCTTTCACCCTTATGTCACAGACAACCAAGTGGTGCTGTGAAACAGCCTCCTCCCCCGGGATCACCTTTGTGTCCCGGAGGTGCCCTGTATCTTGCCTACGCACCATCAGGTAGTCAACGGTTGTCGTCGACCCACCTGACGTGTATGTAACAAGCTTATTTTCCTCTTTCTGGAACTGAGCGTTACAAATCAACAAATCGGCTCCATCAGCAAACTCCAAAATCCTTTCACCTTCTCCATTTCTCACACCATATCCATAACCCCCATGAACTCCCTCAAAACCATCCATACTCCTTCCCACATGTCCATTTAGGGCTCCTCCTACCACAACAACTTCCTCATCTTTCACGTTTTCCATCAGCTTCTCTAATGCACACCAGAACTTGTCCTTTTCTTCATCGGTCCGACCAACCTGCGGAGCATATCCCGAGATAACGTTCACCAAGAGCTTTCCAATCATCATTTTCACCATCAACCTTTCACTCACTCCAGTCACACTCACCACACTGTCTACAAACTCCTCAGAAAACAGGACACCAACACCATGCACGCCCTCCGTGCACCCTTGCCACACAAACTTGTATTTCTGTCCCTGCCTTCCCTTCACCATTCTCACACCACTTCCCTTCCATCTCGTCTCCTGCACACAACACATGTCCACTCTTCTTCTGACAAATACTTCCACCACTTCTCCTGATCTCTCTGTCATTGTCATTGCATTCCATGTCCCAAACCTCAGAAACCGATCTCCACGTCGGGCATCAGACGTTTCGTCATAAATGGAGTGATTTTCACCCTTGCTTCGATCGGGTTCCCCACCTTGAGTTTTGACGAGAGGGAGTGGGGTCCTTCACGGGGTACTTCAGGCTGTACCCTATCCATATGTAGTTGTAATTGTCATGGTTCTCTTTTTGAGGCAATGTTTTTATGGCCGGATGCCCTTCCTGACGCCAACCCTCTTAGTCGCCTCTTACGGCACCAGGGATACGGTGTACCTATTCTAAACCGGGGTACACACCGGCTAAATATTATTAAATGTAAATTATATATTATAATATTATTAAATGTAAATGTAATTTATACATAAGTAAATATTATTAAATGTAAATTATATATTATTAAATGTAAATGTAATTTATACATAAGTAAATATTATTAAATGTAAATTATATATTATAATATTGCTATGGTTTTGAGGTTTGTAAAGTGAGCCTAATAAAGGTAAAGGTTTGCCCCCCCATAGATAGTCACACAAGCAACATGTAGCCTCGTTTGTAGTATAGTTATTTCTTAGTATGTGTGAGAATAGGCCATTTCCTATGTTAGTTCTGCGTTGTGTAAAGCCAGGAAAATAGGCCCTACCTCCACCGATCATCCTATGTCCGAAACCTCAATACAGTTTGTTAACGCCCTCTTCTCACCACGCCCTCTGACACCACCACCTCTGAGCTCTGATTGGTGGCTCATGCTTACCGTCATCGCTCCTGCCGCTCCGCCTCAACTCCGCCCCGATCCTCCTCCGCCTCCCTCGTGTTAACTCGCCGAAAATGAACCAATGTTGAATGTTCATTCATTCATATTCAACGTTGGTTCATTTTGGGCAAGTTAACACGAGGGAGGCGGAGGAGGATCGGGGCGGAGCGATGACGGTAAGCATGAGCCGCCAATCAGAGCTCAGAGGTGGTGGCGTCAGAGGGCATGGTGAGAAGAGTCTGGTGAGTTCCAGAAGGTTCGCGGGGTGCACTTATATAACCCGATGCACAAAGCCCTCGAAAGGACTTGCAGAGGACTAGCGCTGGAGAACCCAAAGGACTTGCATCGAGGAGGAAAAGGACTTGCCGGGGGAGAGAGAGGAAGACATTAAAGAGAACTTGATTACAGCCAGAATGCGCGGTGCTTGATGAGCTTGATGCGCCTTGCCGCACTTGCATGAGAACGGCTGAGTAACCACCCTTTGCCGTAAAAGTCCGCCCTTTTCCGTAAAAGTCCGCCCCTTGCCGTTCTGCCCGATATAATCGCCTTTGTTTGAGACGCGCTACGAGTCCCTGTCTTCGTCGATCACCATCTTCGCGGGACGCACGTGGACCACGGAGAGCCGGACGGGGCCGAGCCTGGACGACCACATCGGCGCGTTGGTGAACATCGACATCTGAAATCCCCTGTGCGAGTGTGAGTGAGACGGGCCCGTTGTCCCAGGGATAAGTAAGACTGTCTGAGCTTGCTCTGTGTCTCTTCATCCTGAACTGTAAATACGTGTGGGAATCATTAAACCCATCTGTTCTTCCTTTCTTCTTGATTCGATCGTTTCTGTGATTTCTCCAATTGACTAAGCGTGGCACGAATAGAACCGCTTAAATCGGGGTCCATTAATTGAGACTGCGCGGATCGTGTACGCAAACCGCTCAGCGTACTCCAACCTCACGTGGTTCGTGCGAGGCTTGCTACCTCGTTTCCGTGGTGGCGCGAGTACTTAGGTACGAGCGAGAATTTGGTCCCGAAACCCTATTTTGCGCTCGCCCGGAAAGGACGTTTCAGGTCTCGGTTCCGCCAGGCCAGTAAAGACAAGGGGATTAATACCCCCTTGATAAGGGGAAAAAGGCCGGCGAGAGAACCGCAACAATATTATTAAATGTAAATGTAATTTATACACAAGTAAATTACACAAACAGTACAACATTTAATAATATTTAGTCTCCCCCAAAATATATGAACATTGAATCCCTTCTGTGCAGAAATCCCAATCAAAGCCATCATACATGTCACGTGACCAACTATCTTACACAATATAACCGTGACCCACATCATTAATATCCATGACCGAATAACCCAATCCTACTCGATCTTCCATGTCACATGACCATTCAAGTTAGTTGCCCATCCACAAAAATGTTGCAAATATGGACTAGCCCTTTAACTCTGTTCAGCAAAATTACTAAAACCACAAAGGCTATGACGTTTTATGTCTTTTTCTCGGTTTTATCATTTTATAATCCCTTTTAAAAACATTTTACGAAGTCATGCTTGTATTTCTTTACCATGAAGACCACATGTTCTAACACATACCCTTGTACATCAGATTTTTTTTCTAATGTAGTAAATTTATGTAAAGGTCAGCAATTATAATTAATCTTAAACAATATTTTCTCGAGTTGGTGAAGGTTGCAGGTAGGTAGTAGCATCCTTGCTTCTCAAAGGTGATGCACCTGTCATGAGCCATCTATATGATTGTATCATGACGTGCAGTTTTCTTTGCCTGAAAACCAGGACCCTTCTGACGAGAAACTAAACTTTTTGGTACACACCACCTAAACAATAGAGCATTTTTGAAATGACGTATTCCACCCCAGAATGCTCGGCCTTAACCCTAACCCTAACAACTCGGGGTTTTGACATTTCCAGAACTTGTTTTTTCTCTTTACTACCTACAAATACAGCAGAAAATTCTACAACTAGCTTTTCTACCTTTTTTTTTTTCCATTCCCCATCCAGGTGCAAGAGACAGCAGCGACCCACCTTTTGAATAATCTGATTGACAAAGCCAATGAAACTGCATATAAAGACTGACATCCGCAATGACCAAGAAAAAGCTACAATTATTCTTAATACCTCAACCACAAAGCAGCAACACATTATTTTAAAATAAATGTACCAAACTGTTTCTGAAGAGAACTGAAATTACTTCCTTAAAGACCTGGTGTTGGCTTTAACAGTTAAGGTAGCTGGCTTAAGATCTTAGGGCTGTGAGTTTGAGTCCCCGTCATAACCCCTTTGGGTTCGGTTAACCCCTTAGGGTGTTTAACACCAGGTGGGTTGACTCAGCCTGTCATCCTTCAGAGGTCAGCGAAATGAGTACCAGCTTACTGGAAACAGGGGGCACTGCATCAGTGGGAAAGCTGTGCCTCCAGAAAATGATGCAATCAGCAGCCAGTCTGCATCCAGAATAATAACCTTGAGTTGACAAAGCGGGGACACAAATGACTGTTTTTACATTTTAATAATTGCACTAATTTTACACATGATCCGAGCTATAAAGAATGTCAGATGGAAATGCGAAGGTGACATGTGTGAAATATGTTATGTTACTGTCCCGTCCCCCCCCAAACCCTTTCCTCACTTGAACCACGTGCTAAATGCTACTCGTGTGTTCACTGATGTTTATACTTTTCCAAAGTCGCTGCAATTGGTTTGCCTTCGTTATACAGTAATATTGAATAGTGACTCATTCAAAAGAACCTGAAGACTTTTGGTGGAGGAATTGGAATACGACATGACAAAAAAGAAAAAGAAAAAAAGTAACAAAAATGCAAAAATAGTGAATGCACTTCCGTAGTTGTGGAAAAAAAAGAAACCCATGCACCAAGTTAAGTATTGGTACAGATACATTCATCTGAGTACATCTCCGATTTCATAGCAGTGTTTTGAGGCCTTCGTAAAGAGATATTTAATGGACAATGCAGTTTGGAAAATGCACTTTCCAAATTTTTCTTTTTAAACATACGAGGAGTACAAAGTGCAGATAAATTATATATAATATATAATGACAATAATCCTGGGGACAACAAATATGGAGATTGTGTATGTATATATATATATATATATATATATATATACACACACACACACTATCATGCTTTACCATGTCAAGCTGGCCATAAAGCCTTAACAATACAATGGTCTTGCTTGGTATTTGTGAATACCCAAATTCAATACATCCATCGTCATGGTCCATAGCAGGTACCCAATGTGTTCAACAGGTTGTGTGGAATTGCACTAAATTATCAATTTTACAAAGTTCACGTTCTCTCACGTGCGTATTGTTATGTAACGCACGGTGTGTCACGTGTTCATGTTTTACTCAGAACTTGACCCTTACAATGACACACAACCTCTACTTACAATATTGCACAATCATCTTGCTGGAACTATTTTGAATTTTTAAAATATTTTTTCACAAATGGATTATGATGTTCACTTTGTCAATAATTAGATAAACCTGATTAATAAGGGCCATTTCAGTTACTTGTGAAATTGATCATTCCCAAGTATATTCATTTCCTGAGTGTTTGGTTGTCTGTCCATCACCTACAGGTCGCAATTCTACACCGATCGGCAGCTAGTCAAAAGCTCGAAGCCTTTATTTTAAGGTCAAAGTCTCCAAGGACACGTTTCCTGACATGTTTTTTGACATAACCTGGCAGATTAATTGTCGACTTCCGGTTTGCGTTGCTACATTCTGCTCGACCAGAATGTTAAAACCAACCGGTAAATCACCTTCGGTCAGCTACTTTCCAGCGATCAGTCGGATATTTAGATCTAAAGTTCAAATCTCTCAAACCACCAATTTTCTCCAGGGTTTGCATATTGGTTCACCAAAAATCAGAACGACCCATCTCGGTGTTTTACATGGCGACAGATTCACCCCTTTTTATAATAAAATGCGACCGATTTTATAATTACCATACCTCAATAATTTTTCAACAAGTCAAATTGAAACTTGCACAGCTTATTTGTTGTCAAAATTAGTCAAACGTCAAGGCCATCTGAAATATGCAAAACACCCGTTTGGCCACAGTCCGAAATTTTAGCCAAATTTGATGTACAACAATCAATCATGTAACTCACTTGTGAAATACTGTATTTGAAATTGCCAAATTCCTGTTTCGATGGCAACTTTTTATTTGGATTTCATGAGTATTGGGCTATGCACGACACGTTTGTTTTAGTTGTAATATTTTAGGAGCTGCAAGCACTCTTTTTCCATCAATGGAGGACCTTACTACAGGATTAGAGGTCGACCTATCATTCTTGCTCATAATGCAGTCCTAATTACTTTTCACATTATTAACTCCAGGACATTGGATAATTCGGTAATGGTGGTATTAGTCAGCAATGTAACATCCACCAATTAATTGTTCTACGATCTATACATCCAAACCATGAAATTGATCAACATGTTTTGCTATTCCAATTGAAACCTCTTAGTGATCACTGCACGATTAACCATTATATGCCATGAAATCTTTGAATTCCCGATAAACATGCTTTTACTTAAAAAAAAAATTTATTCCATCAAACAGCTGGTGTCCCTGGTGTAGTCCCTGGTGTTGGGCTAGCGGCTAGGGTGCCAGCTTAGGATCCTAGGATCCTGGGTTCGAATCCGTCGATCGCTGAATTAACGCCAGGGGGGTTGACTCAGCCTGTCATCCTTCCGAGGTCGGCAAATTGAGTACCAGTTCACTGGTAATTCCCTGTTTGTCGTAAAAGGTGGCAAAAAGGGTTGGCGGCAGGAAGGGCATCCGGCCGTAAAACATTGCTTCAAAAAGGGGACCAAAAAACAACAACAACCACGGTTCCCGAAAAAGGCCAACCCCCACTTTGCGGGGAAAAATGGCCTCTAAAGGTGGAAAAAAACAAAAAAAAAAAACAGCCAACTTCTTGAATATGATAGGTTCTGTTAGCAATATAAAAGATCCTGTACTTACGCAGAACTTTCCTGTTTTAACACCAGAAATCTTAAAGCAAGCATCGGCCTGCAGACTGTTTAGCTTATCGGTCCACTCGTGTCATGGTCCCCACTGTACAACATGGCGTCCTTTATCATCCAGGACCCTTCATGTCTCCGTCAGAATAGAAGTGACCTGGTCACCTCAACATTTCAAGCATATTCTGTTTAAGCCTTAAGGCAGAAATACTTTGAGGTTCATGATAGTTTTCTTTCGTTAAAATATGGGAGGCACAGTTGCTAATAAAATTAATGTGGTACAAAATGTCAATTTTAGAGTAGAAAATTAAGGCAAGTTCAAATTGGAAATAAAGGGAGTGGGGGAGATTCCCACAAGCATTCTGCACAAATTGATCACGGCCCAAGTAACTCATTACTCTTTCCGTAGAAACCTGTAAACTTTCAAACGTATTGTGCACACTGATAATGAAGCGACTACTCGCTTTTATTTCCACTGGACACAATAAATTACACGTAAATAATCACAAGTGCAAATTGGATAGACAATGGGACGTTGATTTCCGAGGTGGGTCGCGTCACTTTTCTTCCGCCCTCCTTGGTTTGAGAACGTAATCCTGGTACATCGAATAGATCACACCTGTTGCAAAAGAAAATTTCGACTGAGAAGCAATTAAAAAGCTTAAGTACAGATACATTCAAAGCACACCGCCCCCATGCCAAATAAATAAATATCCCACAGCGCGGCATTGCTGGGGTGCCTCAGGCGCCCTTCAATACCGCAGTGCAGCTCATAGAGACTGTATTGGGAGGGAGAGGTGTACAATAATTGATTGATTAATTGCACAATTAAAATCAGTAAATAGTAATCATAAAATATTTTCTTAATCAATTGGCTTATGGCATACCCAAACCACCAGTGCTTCATCCAAAGATGTAACTTTTTGAAAATTAGGCAAGTCATTAATCAAAAAAAATAATTAATTGATTAATCAATAAATCAAAAAATATCCTTTTTAGCCACATCACTTGGTCATTGGCATGTCCAAATAGCAGCTTCCTAACTCAATAGGTGCCTGAGATATTGCCCAGATGAGAAAGAAAATATTAAATGATTAATGATGAAAATAAATAATCGTAAAATAATTAATCAATTGGCTAATAGAATACCAAAACACCACCGTTTCATCTGAACCTGTAACTAAAAAAACCAAAAACAAGGACAGATACATTCAAAATACACCGCCCCCATGCCAAATAATTAAATATCCTGCAGCTCAGCATTGCCAGGGCGCCTGGCAATACCACAGTGCAGCTCGTAAAGATTGCATTGGGAGGGAGAGGTGTACAACAATTGATCGATTAATTGCATAATTAAAATCAATAAAAGATTATCAGAAAATATTTTCATAATCAATTGGCTAATAGCATAACTAAACAATTAGTGCTTCATCCGAAGATGTATCTTTTAGAAATTTAAATAAATAAGTCATGAAATTAAATAATTAATTGATTAATCAAATAATTCATTGATTAAATGATTAATCAATAAATCAAAAATATCCTTTATAGCCAAATCACCTGGTCATTGGCATGTCCAAATATCAGCTTCCTAACTCAAAAGGTGCCTGAGATAATGCCTATAAGAGAAAGGAAATGTATAAGTACTTAATTAATCGCTAATAATTAAATAACTCATCAATTAATTGATTAATCAAAAAACAAAAAATACCGTTTTTGACAAAGTCAAAGTTTGACTATTGTGCCAAAATTTCAGCTTCCGAGCTCAAATGATGGCCGAGATCACCCGGACAAACAAACAAACAACCAGAGTGAAAAGTGAGTACTCCCTTTCAGCGTGCGTCACTGCCGAGCCCCCTTCAGTGCCCGGCAATGACGTTTTGCAGTGCCTGGAGATGGCAGAGGAAAGGAGCGGTGCACAAAAAAGTCATGAATCAAATAATTAATAAATCAAAAATAGCCTTTTCAACCAAATAATTTGGTCATTAGTGTCCAGATATCAGCTCAAAAGGTGCCAGAGATAATGCCCAGAAGAGAAAAGAAATAAACAAGCACTTAATTAATCGATAATAATAAAGTTAGAATCAATTAATTGATTTATCAAAAAAACAATACAGTTTTTGCCAAAGTACTTGCTCACTATTGTGCCGAAATTTCAGCTTCCTAGCTCAAAGGATGGCTGAGATATCGCCCGGACAAACAAACAATGAACCGGAGTGAAAACTGAGTACTCCCTTTCAGCGCGAGTCATTGCCCGGCCCCTTTCGGTGCCCGGAAATGACGTCATGCAGCGCCCGGAGAAGAATAGGAAAGAAGCGGTGTACAATATCCGAGAAAAGAAGCGGCGCCATCATTAATGTGGTCATAATTAGATTCACGAGTTATCATCATTACCCTCCCCTAATGGAGGTTTATCTTTCTGAAAATGAGTATGTTTGTTAATATTGACCGTGCTCGCCAAGGTTTGAGGATGGCTGTGGCTGTTGCCTCGTTAGCCACTCCGGCCGCAAAGAAGAGCTCCATGAATCTTTGGACCAAATTAAAGGGCTTCGTTATCAAGACGTAAACAACGGCGTGTTTAAGCTCGTTAATAAACACTTACCCATGGTCATGGCCCCAACGATACAGCCCTGTGCTGCAACGCGTGTGTGGATGAGGTGTACCGACATCTTTGTGTCTCCGCGGCTTTTCATCTTGTACAGTCCATAAGCTACGCATCCAACCAAACCGGCCATGCCTGCGGACAGCGTGTGCATGGATAAAAAATATATAAAAATAGGAAGGCTCCGAGATGCAAGACATTCCCACTCACGTCACATGATCCAAAAGGGCTGTTTGCTTGCCTCTCTCTCTCTCTCACTGCTGCTGATGTAAATTGACACTGAATATTGAAAACATTAAATGGCTGTTACAAATAAACGTTAACGATACATAGAATTGAGGATTCCTGTCAGTCAACGCGATGTACTTTGCATAAGAACATTGATGGGAATAAGGGAATGTGCACGTCTGAAATTACGCCTGTCATTACGCCTGTCGTATGATCTGAGCATTGAGAAATTGCTGTGAAAGCAAAAATAATTTCACTTATTAGGATTGTTTTAACAGCTAATGTGAATCAGACTTGTTACACAAGTTGAAAACCATGGTAAAGGCCTTGAAGGAAGTGCAGCATTATTCATTCCCTGGAAATCAGTCTGGCTAAGTGATGCTGCAAAAACGATTTGTAGCTGACAAGTTGAAAGGTTCACTCACTCAAATCAAGGTTCACTCACTCAAATCAAGGTTCACTCACTCGAATCTACTCACGTCACTCAAATCAAGGTTCTCTCACTCAAATCTACTCACGTCACTCAAATCAAGGTTCTCTCACTCAAATCAAGGCTCACTCACTCAAATCAAGGCTCACTCACTCAAATCTACTCATGTCACTCAAATCAAGGCTCACTCACTCAAATCTACTCATGTCACTCAAATCAAGGTTCTCTCACTCAAATCAAGGCTCACTCACTCAAATCTACTCATGTCACTCAAATCAAGGTTCTCTCACTCAAATCAAGGCTCACTCACTCAAATCTACTCACGTCACTCAAATCAAGGTTCTCTCACTCAAATCTACTCATGTCACTCAAATCAAGGCTCACTCACTCAAATCAAGGCTCACTCACTCAAATCTACTCATGTCACTCAAATCAAGGTTCTCTCACTCAAATCAAGGCTCACTCACTCAAATCTACTCACGTCACTCAAATCAAGGTTCTCTCACTCAAATCTACTCATGTCACTCAAATCAAGGCTCACTCACTCAAATCAAGGCTCACTCACTCAAATCTACTCATGTCACTCAAATCAAGGTTCTCTCACTCAAATCAAGTATCTCTCACTCAAATCAAGGCTCACTCACTCAAATCAAGGCTCACCAACATACCTTCTCACATTAAAAAATATATATCTCGGTTATAAATACTGTTTTTGATTTTAAAAAAGGTATCGTTTTGATTTCAAACAAGATACTGGAATAACCAGCTTATACGTCACATGCAAACTTCCAACAACACTTCCTCCATGACGCGTATTCATCCAGCTTGCATCAAACTTATATTGTGGGTTGTCCCACCCAAATATTAAATATACATTCGGCTTGCAGTAAAAGTAAATAAACGAGGTTCCAGGGAAGCTGAACTCAACTGGTCTATATAAATATGGTTAGAATATGCAAATTTTCAAATATCTTTAAGTGGCAAAAGGTACAAGTTTCATCAAATTTGATCAGTATTTGTGACTTTTAGAGCTTGGACGTCGTCCAAAAATGTCATAGGTCACGACGAGGTGATTTTTCGGACCGTCAAAACCCGTAATATATGTGTTGAGGTTTGTTACATACTGTTTGCACACCAAGTTTCAGCCTTCTAGCTACATTAGGAAGTACCAGATTAACAAAAATTGATTTTTCAATATGGCCGCTCGGCCGCACCCATTTTTGGGCATGCAGCGCCCATTTTTGGGCATGCAACGCCCAAATGCAATCCCAAACTAGAATCCGGGCACTCGGTAGAGCGCATACCTTCGCCGCAGCTACTGTTCTGTACTTGGCATGGGAGTGTATGCGATGTGAAACTTTATGTGAAATGCGATCGATTTTTAAAAATCAGAATTTGAGCAAATCTGTTTCATTCGTCTGTTAATATGCCTCCCCGATTGACAAATCTGCAATTTGAATTTCATTTGAGGTTGAAATGATTGCGGGAGATCGCGTTATAGTGATGACGTCTTGGATGGACATCCTCTTCTTCAGTCGCTCATAACTTTGAGTGAAATACGATCGAGTTAAAAATAGTCAGAATTTGAGCAAATCTGTTTCATTCGTTTGTTAATATGCCTCATCTCTTGACAAATCTGCAATTATAATTTTTTTTGAGGTTGAAATGATCGCGGGAGATTGCGTTATAGTGATGACGTCCTGGATGGACATCTTCTTCTTCAGTCGCGCATAACTTTGAGTGAAATACGATCGAGTTAAAAATAGTCAGAATTTGAGCAAATCGTTTCATTCGTTTGTTAATATGCCTCATCTATTGTCAAATCTGCAATTATAATTTTTTTTGAGGTTGAAATGATCGCGGGAGATCGCGTTATAGTGATGACGTCCTGGATGGACATCTTCTTCTTCAGTCGCTCATAACTTTGAGTGAAATACGATCGAGTTAAAAATAGTCAGAATTTGAGCAAATCTGTTTCCCAAAATCTAATCAAATGTGTCCCGTATAATAACCAATCATCCCACCAAATTTCATGCAATTCGGTTGAATACTTTTTGAGTTATGCGATTAACATACACACACACAGACATACAAATAAATACACAGCGATCAAAACATAACCTTCCGCTTTTGCGAAGGTAACTAGTTTATGTCTTAAAGATGCTGCATAACAAGTTTCATCACATTTGATCAATATTTGTGACTTTTAGAGCGTAGACGTCGAATTGTTTACAGACAGATGGACGACGGACACTGGGTTTCGACAAACTCGTCCAGTTGAGTTAATAAATCTCAAAACAATCAAACTGTCATTAAAAAAAAACCTCATCAACCTGATGAAGTTGTGTAATCGTACCCATAGGCACGTAAGGAGCATCCCGAGTCTTCTTTATAAACTTGCTCAATTGTCCATCATCATTATCGCTCGCTGTCCACGACATGGTGACTGCAGGTGATGGGCTTTCACAGAATTGCAAGGATTCCTAAAACGGAAATGACAATTTAAACATCAAACATGTATGATATACTGGACAGTGTTTTCAATGAGTAAAAGGAAGGAAACAGGAGGGACAAGTTTGACAACTTTGCTTCTTAATCGGAGCGACTGCACTACTTGTACACTACATTAAATTCGGAGTGTAGTGGCCTAGTGATGAGCACGTTGGAAAGGTCCTTTGGTCAATGGTGAGGATGTTGGAGTGTATAAACGGGTCATCCACACGCGGGCAGTGTATAAACGGGTCATCCGCACGAGGGCAGTGTATAAATGGGTCATCCACACGCGGGCAGTGTATAAATGGGTCATCCGCACGCAGGCAGTGTATAAACGGGTCATCCGCACGAGAGCAGTGTGTAAACGGGTCATCCGCACGAGGGCAGTGTGTAAACGGGTCATCCACGCGGGCAGTGTATAAACGGGTCATCCACGTGGGCAGTGTATAAACGGGTCATCCACGAGGGCAGTGTATAAATGGGTCATCCGCACACGGGCAGTGTATAAACGGGTCATCCGCACGAGGGCAGTGTATAAACGGGTCATCCACACGAGGGCAGTGTATAAACGGGTCATCCACACGCGGGCAGTGTATAAACGGGTGATCCACACGCGGGCAGTGTATAAACGGGTCATCCACACGCGGGCAGTGTATAAACGGGTCATCCGCACGAGGGCAGTGTATAAACGGGTCATCTGCACACGGGCAGTGTATAAACGGGTCATCCACACGAGGGCAGTGTATAAACGGGTCATCCACACGCGGGCAGTGTATAAACGGGTCATCCACACGCGGGCAGTGTATAAACGGGTCATCCACACGCGGGCAGTGTATAAACGGGTCATCCACACGCGGGCAGTGAATAAACGGGTCATCCGCACGAGGGTAGTGTATAAACGGGTCATCCACATGCGGGCAGTGTATAAACGGGTCATCCACATGCGGGCAGTGTATAAACGGGTCATCCACATGCGGGCAGTGTATAAACGGGTCATCCACACGAGGGCAGGGTATAAACGGGTCATCCACATGCGGGCAGTGTATAAACAGGTCATCCAGACGAGGGCAGTGTATAAACGGGTCATCCAGACGAGGGCAGTGTATAAACGGGTCATCCACACAAGGGCAGTGTATAAATGGATCATCCGCATGAGGGCAATGTATAAATGGGTCATCCACACGAGGGCAGTGTATAAACGGGTCATCCACATGAGGGCAGTGTATAAACGTGTCATCCACACGAGGGCAGTGTATAAACGTGTCATCCACACGAGGGCAGTGTATAAACGGGTCATCCACATGAGGGCAGTGTATAAACGGGTCATCCACACGAGGGCAGTGTATAAATGGATCATCCGCACAAGGGCAGTGTATAAACGGGTCATCCGCACGAGGGCAGTGTATAAACGGGTCATCCGCACGAGGGCAGTGTATAAACGGGTCATCCAGACGAGGGCAGTGCATAAACAGGTCATCCACACGAGGGCAGTGTATAAACAGGTCATCCACACAAGGGCAGTGTATAAACGGGTCATCCACACAAGGGCAGTGTATAAACGGGTCATCCACAAGAGCAGTGTATAAACGGGTCATCCACACAAGGGCAGTGTATAAACGGGTCATCCACACAAGGGCAGTGTATAAACGGGTCATCCACACGAGGGCAGTGTATAAACGGGTCATCCACACAAGGGCAGTGTATAAACGGGTCATCCACACAAGGGCAGTGTATAAACGGGTCATCCACACGAGGGCAGTGTATAAACGGGTCATCCACAAGGGCAGTGTATAAACGGGTCATCCGCACATCATGTAGGCAGACATGACAATGTTTCCTCCAAATCTACCCTGTATTTCCAAATTTGATTTTGTTCGGCCCAATCTAACGTCGACTTGTGAGCATTTTGACACCGACATGGCATTTCAGTAGAAATCGATTGCTGCTCATCACCAAATTATTCACGGTCCTTTACTACCTCCGCCACCGAAGGTGGATGGACTTTGTTTTCACCTCTGTGTTTGTGAACAGAATATCTCAAAAAGGTGTGGACAGATTTGGGTGTGGGACAAGGAAAAATCGATTCAATTTTGGTGAAGATCCAAAATTCATCCAAATGCTCAGGTAATTAGTAACTTGGTCAGGATGCCGGCGATAACTCACCTACTCTTCATGAAGGACTGGGATCTTCAGCGCCCATCGACTAATACCAGCAGACAACACGCAGTTTAACGTCCATCCGAAGGACGACACACACCGATTACCTGTCCCTCCGAACGAAACACCAGGGTGACAGTTTGTACCCTGGGTGGACATTGCACCTCCAAGGCCTAAGCTATCCTACCACGTCCATAAACTGGATTAAAGGGACTTTGACTTAGGCGTTCGAAAAGCCGGAAACTCCTGATTGGCTGTCGAAAGATGACGGCACCAATGGCGCGGACGAGGAACCGTGAGGCGACGGTTGAAGTCACCTTGACATTCCTTTTGTGCCTGTGGAAACGAACCAGGTATGCTGAGGGAAAGTCAACGGCGCAGCACTTCATGTACGCAGGTTTGAAGGCACGTAATTAAAGAATGTACCAAAAAGGGAATGTTAACTCCAAAACGCCATTAATCCTTCCTTCGGTAAAACTCACTTTTAGGCCTACCTCCAGCTTTATTTTATTTAACAAATGTTCCCTTTGCTATCCTTTTCAGCCTCGTGTTAATTCACAATGTACAAATCGTCGTCTTCAGGATACACGATTATTTATTACAATCTGAGGCACGTCCGTCAACGCTTAATGCAAAAATAAAAGCCGACGACGAGTTTTCATCAGTTTTACAATTAGCGATCGTACCGAATGTTCCTCACCTCAGGAAGAGTACACCGTCTGACAGGAAGGAGAGTTCTGCTCTGCCGCGTCAGCGTCACTCACACACGAACTTTAATCACGGAGGTATATAATAAACCTGGAGAGCCAATGATGGCTGTCGGCTGAAGCTAGCGGAAGTTGCTTGGCGGCCATATTGGGAAGCCGATTGTGTCTGCGTCCGTGTTTGATCTCACAATCAGCTGATCTCACAATTTCTGATTCATTTTGGATGCTTACCGACTGTAAGGAGTCTTATTTGTGAACGCGCTGTTTCAAAATGCCACAGTGTGTTGCATTTGACTGCACAAATACCTCAGGGAAGGCCTCCACATGCACATTTCACAAGTAAGTGACAAACCGCGATCGCGGGTGTTCTGCTTTTTCAGTTTTTGGCGTGGTCACGGTGGTGGGGCTAGGTAATTAAGTTTCAATGAAGTTTGAACACTGTGTTTGAATTTGATGATGTTAGACCATGCGCAGGGTGTGCAATACGACACAGATCTCAAATATAACTGTATTGTGTATTCACTAGGGCTATGTGAGTATGTCAGACTGATGTCTGATTGACTCATTCATTGATTCAGATTGAAGTATCGAGATTGACTCGTCAGCTCGTGATCATTGTCAAGTGATTTAATTTGTGATGAGCTTAACTTAATTGTCCAGTCTACTACTGTCAGGGTTTCCATGCCCTCCTGTGTCACTCGTGAGCAGAAAGAGCAAATGGGGGTTACTTGTGGAAGGTACGAAAGTCCGACACATGGCAAACATTAGCAGATGAAGTTGTATTTAACTATACATATGAAACTCAAAATATTATTTTGATATGGAGTCGTTTTGACTCGGATGTTGTGACTGCCCTCTGAGGTTTTGACCCGCAACCACATTTTGTGACCACAACGTATTTTGTTTCAAGGTTTCCAAAGGATAAGGACTTGTGCTCTCGATGGACATCTGCCCTGAGAAGGGAGTCCTTCTACCCCACCCCAGGCACCACAGTTCTGTGCAGTGATCACTTCAATGAGAGTGACTTCGACAGGACTGGTCAAACCGTCCGACTGAAGCCGAAGTACTCGAAGTACTCGATGCATGTCACATGCTTAAACTTGCAAGAAACTGTCTTGGATCCATGAAAATGATGGAGGATGGCAACAAAAAAGTCATCGCGTGGAAATACATCCAGGCACTCTTTGATCTGCAGAAGAGGGAAGGCTTGCGTCTGGGAAATAAGCTCTCCCGGAAACACATCGAGTGGAAGAGCAATGTCATGAAGGTGGACACAGCGCTCAGACATTGAGCACTAGTGTGGCAGATGCAATTCGGTTTTGCAGGGACACTTTGCAACTATCAGAATTTCAGGGCAGTGAGGCTACCTGCCAATACATTGAAACATTGGACAAACTGTTTGACATTCTAAATTCTCGCAATCCATTGGCACGAAACTACAAGGCACCACTCATGACATCACGAGAAGGACTTTTCCTGCCATTCCTGGATACTGCCTACAGTTACTTGTCCAACATCAAAAACATGAATGGTCAAGTTATGACCAATACGCGTTTGAAAACCCCCTTCATTGGTTTCATGATCTGCATAGAGAGTGTCACAATTTTGTATTTCACATATGTCAAACCTGCCTCATCTCCCCTGCGATACCTGCTCACGTACAAAATGAGCCAAGACCACATTGAACTTTTCTTTGGAGCGGTCCGCATTGCATGTGGAAGTGGGAATAACCCAACGGCCCGGCAGTTTGTTGCCGCATATAAGCGCCTCTTGATGCGACATGACATCAAGTCTGCAAGTGGGTTGCCCTTTGTCTGATATGGCGAGTTCACCAACACTTCATGTAAATATTTAAACTGTAAAAGATGTGTTGCATGAGATGTCTATATCTCCG
The DNA here is from genome assembly GCF_964187855.1 of Myxine glutinosa. Lineage (NCBI taxonomy): Eukaryota > Metazoa > Chordata > Myxini > Myxiniformes > Myxinidae > Myxine > Myxine glutinosa. The sequence goes on along the minus strand of NC_136267.1, from coordinate 169,163,828 downwards.
CTCCATTATTCATGTAACAATTACCATGTCCTGCTGAACGTTCCATTGCAACATGTAAGTCTTGTATGTTATGAATAGCAAAAACTTCCGAAACCCAAGAATTGTGTGGGTTAACTACATGACAGCGTTTCATGTCATTTATGTGACTGGTTTCTAACATCTCGGTAATAGAAACATACACATCTTAGTTACAATATAATGACTGAATTAAGTAACATCATATAGTGTAGCAGCATAGCAAACCTGTTGTGCATTTTGTGATACAAGCACCAAATTTGGCACAAATGTACATTAATATGTTGCGAACATTTTCAGATATTGGGCCACTTGAAATTCCGTAATTTTTTTTTTCAAATTTTTTCAAATTTCGTAATTTCAAATTTTTCGGGTGACACCGTCACAATTTCGGTCTTCGAGGCCGGCCGATATAGTGGGGCGGCTTAGCCCAAATATTCAAAAGAATTGTGCATTTTGTGATACAAGCACCAAATTTGGCACAAATGTACATTAATATGTTGCGAACATTGTGTGGTCAGCAATGAAGACGAGAGTCTGAATTACATGTATGCAAAAGACCTTGTGAACCAGTGAAGCAAATACACGGGTAAGCATGAATTAAATTAAATCTAGGGCATGATATAATTTCCATGATGTTTACCTCTACACTCAATGGTGGAAGGAGGTAATGTTTTGATCCCAGCTTGTCTGTATGTCTGTTTGTCTGTTAGTCCACAAAATTCCAGACAAAGCTTGTAGTAGTGGTAGTTGTAGTGGTAGTGGTGATAACAGAAATTGTTATATAGAACTGAACTTATATTATTATTATATGCAGAAAATAACTTCATTTCTATATGCCCTGCAGTGGACAGGTTAATTGGTTTATGCACTGAAGGGGTCACCCTGGTGTGCACTGCTGTGTTCTGCCTCACTGAGTTGTTCAGGTATGATGTACTCAGCACAAGCTTCCGGTCGGCCCGGAGGTGGGGGTGCGGGGCCTGTCACGGAACGTCAAAACAAACGGCCTGCCGGGGCCGCCCAAAAGTCGGGCGTGAGGGGCGCGTCCACTAATGGAACGCCTCTCGCTTCCCAGATCGAGGGCCACGTGGTCAGGAGAACCTCGTCCCTTCCGGTCACACTTTGCCTATCGGCCGGCCTCGAAGACCGAAATTGTGACGGTGTCACCCGAAAAATTTGAAATTACGAAATTTGAAAAAATTTGAAAAAAAAAATTACGGAATTTCAAGTGGCCCAATATCCGAAAATGTTCGCAACATATTAATGTACATTTGTGCCAAATTTGGTGCTTGTATCACAAAATGCACAATTCTTTTGAATATTTGGGCTAAGCCGCCCCACTAATATAACATGACAACAAATCAGATCTTTATATTGAGGAATATTATAGAACAAGCCAAAGAATGGCAAACGACGATGTACCTCAATTTTATAGATTTCTAGAAAGCTTTCGACTCCTTGCCCAGAGAAAGTCTGGGTCATAATGAAGAAATACAGCATACCTGGAAAATTAGTGAACCTTGTAAAAGCCCTTTACCAAGACTTTCAATGTGCGGTCGTCGACCAAGGTGAAACAACAGAATGGTTCAAGGTGAAGACAGGAGTTAAACAGGGGTGTAACATGTCAGGATTCTTATTCCTACTAGTGGGTGATTGGGTCATGAGAAGGACGATAAAGAACACCGAGCGGTAATTTTGGGCACTTTTTTTTCAAACAAGCTCTAAACCATTGGATTCCACAGGAAAAATGCGTCTAGAACCAACTTCAAACTTAATGAACACCATTTCCTTAAAGAACGGGATTCTGAGCCCGAATATCAGTTCAAATATTAGTATTCTATATTAATTAAATAGTCGGCGGTCCTAAAATTCGCTCCAGCTGCATCATCAGTGCGCCACGCCTTTGCTTTGACAGGCTTTGTTTACAAAACAATCGGCTTCCCAATATGGCCGCCAGACTATTTCCGGTGGCTTCACGGCGGCTAATGCTGCGAGGTGGCCAATTGGCTCTCCATATTATATACCTCCGTGACTTTAATACTACGCGAGCTCGTGACGTCATTCGCGTTTCCGGCTCCCGCCACGCCTCGTACGTTGGGGATTCTTTTTACGAATCCTAATGTTCAGAAGGGTGTTTTAATACGCAGCAGGTATTTTTGGTGGTTGTTTTATGTTTTACTTTCGTCATCGATTTGGTTTTCCAACAAGGAGACATAGGGGTTGTTTGATGACGTCATAAATTTGTTCGCACACACGATGCTACGGCCATATTGGAGTACAAATAGAGGACAAAGAAATGGCCATTCATAATCGGTGAAGTAGAAAATTAGTGTTTTGTGCTTTGTCATGGCCAAACAATCGGGGTCAAAGGTTGTTCCGACGTTTGGGTATGTTGATACGTTGCACACTTTATCTAGGGATCGATATTATAACAAAATTCAGGTTTATAAGCAACACTGACACCCTCCCTTCCCAAGGACTTGCCGAATAGAGCAAGGTCCAGAAGCGAGACGAACTTTCCAACCATTTTATATCCAGATTTAGAAAACTAGTACACCCACTCCCTACATGAGTGGCAGTTAGGGGTCATATTATTATCCTATCTGGGGGAGGGTATATATTGTGATGGTATTCCGTGGTGGATGTCACCTCTGCATAACTCCGAGAGGACGGCCTGTCTAAGATACCACGGACTTGCAACTCTCAACTCTGGGACTCTCAACATCTTCGCGCCCAAGGTCAGTTTACCGTGCAGTTGAGTTAAGCAAGGGAAAAGGGGAACCGTGTAACAGCAGTTACATAACAGACCTTAGTCAGTCGGCCGAGCAGAACCAACATTGCCTAACCGTATCTAAGATCAAACTTGGATAACAAATCCGATCTGGCCAAATGCCTCAGCAGTCTTATGCTGCATTCAGAACAGACAGAATAAGACAGGACACTGTTTCTTAAAGAAATGGCCTTTAATGGAACCACCTTCAGAGGCCATTTTTCCCCGCAGAGCACGGGTTGGCCTTTTTTGGCCCCCATGGTCCCCTTTTTCGGGCACCGTGGTCCCCTTTTTGAAGCAATGTTTTATGGCCGGATGCCCCTCCTGCCTTTACTGGCAGTAACAAAAATGTTTTACAATTACAGTATTTACCAAGAAAAGTACAGTATTTACAATAGCAGGCCAAACAGGTATTTACAGGTAGAGAAAACAATGAAATGGCATAGATGTACAACAATTACAGCACGTATGCATTCCCTCTTATCCCCTACGGCTATGTGACAGACCCGCCCTCAGAACCTTATTAATGACAACACAGTACGAATAAGCAAAGTGAAACAAATGACAGAGGGAAAAATGAAAAGAGGGAAGGGAGATAGAAAAGAAGAACGAGAGGAGACTCTTGTTGGGCGAATAATAATAATTGATTGAGCCCCAATCAAAGTCTTTGATCCTTCGAAGCTGCAAAGCTTCGAATCCCTCAGTCCTTCTCCCCCCACACCGTTCTCTCCGAGGCTTTGGCACACAACCTTTTTATAGATCTCTGAATTCCCACATGCTTTACTTTACTTCTAGTCCATGAGCCAGACCAGATATTGGTACCACCTGGGGTGGCAAAATCTCACTGTGTTTTCTTGAAAGGGATATACCCATAGATGAAAAAAACTTGGAAGCCAAGCTTGGAACGGTAGCTTAGTGCTAGTAATCACCTCTTAAAGATGGAGGACTGGGCATGATCCGGGACCCGAAATTATGGGGTAGGGGAAATATAAATTGAGATATCGTTTGAACTAATGGTCTAATTGCTACAAATAACCACTCAAAATGTTGAAAATTTTATGTTCTACATAACTATATCTATTATTTGCCAATATGCTAATTAAGTAGGTCACTAGAGGTCAAAAGGTCACGAAATTTGACCCCTGCTTAAAATCTGGCCATCCGTCCAAAATATCACCACGGTTACCCTACCAATGGGAATTTATCAGCCAAAATGGGCTCAAATAGAAGTTAATAAGTGTCCAAGTCCATTTCATGCCTAAAAGTGTGGATTTTATTTGTATCTGAGCTATGGTACATAACGGAATTTGACATCTTTGAAAACGGCCATTTTTAGCCTGAAAAACACGCAAAAATGGAAGATGCCAATGTGTTGGTGTTAAAAAGAATCTTTCAAACAACATTTTTAATACAAATGTCAAATATCATGTGAAAATGTGCTCTTATTTAGTTTAGGGCTGTTAGGCATTTTAAGGTCACCTGTAGTCAAGGTCAAGGTCATTCACCATTGAACCTCAGGTATGCATTTTTTACGTCCATCTGACAGAATACCTGATGAAACATGGTAAATTATCCCTTAACAACATATCAAAATATTGATACCTGCTAGAAATTCCTCTTTATGGATTTGGTAGGCCTATTTAAGCCTCAATTCCCAGCCTAATCCTACTGGTTCAAAGAGGAGGAGGTGTTCTGCTTGGTAGCTAGGAGTTCCTCTTTAAGCCTCTGGTTTTCTTTCACCAGCTGGGACAGTGAAAGGTTGTCAGGATAGACCAGCAATTTGCCCATGTCATCTGGTATCATATGTATACTCTCCCCAAACTCCCCCTTGATCTTTCTATGGATGTGCTTTTTAGTGGACGTTTTAACCTCACCTAGGCCTACACCAGATTCTACAAACAAATCAAGCAGGTATTTGCATAACTCAGTCATTCTTATCACTGGAGGCTTCTCAAATATAACATCCCTAATGAACCTGAACAGTCCACTATAACAATGTACTTCAGTCTTAGCATACTCCTCGTCTGGGTCTGGGTGGAATGCCACCGGATCACCACTAGTTTCAGAGTTGGTCTTGGAGCTTGTCTGTTTGGTATACCTACGATAGCAAGACCGGTGGTAGTGGCCCTCAGCTGCAACTAGGTCTCGGGACGTAATCGCCATCATTCTTGGATCACTTTGGTCCACTGCTGCCTGCCTAACCGTCTGATCTGAACGTAGATCGATGCATTGGACCAAGGGCTCTCTTGTTTTGCTGCTTGTGAGATACTTGCTGCTTTTCAGGCAGAAGATGCAGACTGGTTCATACACGCGTGATGATGACGAGGTTAGACCTGCTGATGACTTTCTCCGGTTCAGTTCTTTCCATCCCGGCTCATCCGGCTTCTCTGCGGATGCCGCTTTTTCAATAGCATCCAGGTCACGTTTCTTAACGAATTGATTCCTGCATCCCCTGTGATACAGGACTTGTGGGATCTCATCATCTCTGGCAGTGGCAGCAATCCTAAGAATGCCGGCATGCTTCCAGATCTCAGCTGCTTTCAGAAGCCGTTCCCACGATGCACGATCTTGGGGCGAATTCAGCTCGAGGTCTGTGTCCTCACACTCAAAGATGCAGGAGGAACGGGTCAACTTGCGTCGCAGTAAGGGTACTTGATCTAGATCTCCAGTGCCCTTCATTATTGCCTGAAAGTGAAAAAAATGCTAATTAAATATCAGCATATTGACATCATCCATTTTGGATGTTTTTCGGGCTAAAAATGGCCGTTTTCAAAGATGTGTCAAATTCCGTTATGTATCATGGCTCAGATACAAATAAAATCCACACTTTTAGGCATCAAATGGACTTGGACACTTATTAACTTCTATTTGAGCCAATTTTGGCTGAGAAATTCCCATTGGTTTGGTAACTGTGGTGATATTTTGGACGGATGGCCAGATTTTAAGCAAGGGTCAAATTTCGTGACCTTTTGACCTCTAGTGACCTACTTAATTAGCATATTGGCAAATAATAGATAGATTATGTATAGATTATGTATAAATAAATAGTAGATTATGTAGAACATAACATTTCCAACATTTTGAGTGGTTATTTGTAGCAATTGGACCATTAGTTCAAACGATATCGCAATTTATATTTCCCCTACCCCATAATTTCAGGTCCCCGGATCAGGCCCAGTCCTCCATTTTTAAGAGGTGATTACTAGCACTAAGCTGCCGTTCCAAGCTTGGCTTCCAAGTTTTTTTCATCTATGGGTATATGCCTTTCAAGAAAACATGGTGAAATTTTGCCACCCCAGGTGGTACCAATCCATGAAATTCTGGGGTCTGGCCCATGGACTATTCACCCCCTACCCTCAACCGTGAACGGAGCTGCCTTTGCACTGGATCATGGTCCGATATTCTTCGATAGGCACTCACGAAGTGTGCCCAAAAATGGCCCTCAGAGCAGTTGTGAAGACAATCGGCTCGCGAGCATCGGTTTTGGCACAAACTTTTGTTCCAGGCATCCATGAAGCGGTTTTAAACTGTTTTGGGGGCTGCGCGGATACTGCGCCCATGGGTGAGGAAAATATGGGGCAGATGGTTTGTGGAAAGGAATGGGGAATGACCAAAAATTATATTTAGGATTTCTAACTACACAATCACAAAGCAGATCTATGAACACGGACCTTAGACAGTTAAATGAAAGAATATAACTATGAAATAATTTAACTTTAACTATGAAATAATTTAACTTTAACTATGAAATAATTTAACTTTAACTACGGGAGGATTATTTGGGGCTCATAACCACAACACTATATTACAGTCGATTTAGGCTCAGTTCCAACAACAACAACACCAGGCATTTTAAGGCCATTTCCCCTGCGAGAGCAGGGGTTAGCCTTGCGGTCCCCATGACAATCTTCTCCATTTTGCCCTATTTTCTGCATCTCTCCTTGTTAACCTCCTTGCCCGCATTTCTTCTTCCACCATCTTCAGCCAAGTCTTTCTCGGTCTTCCCCGTCCTCTACTTCCTTCTACATTCATTTCCATCACTCTTCTCAACCAGTCACTTTCATCCTTCCTCAACACATGACCAAATAGTCAGGTTCACTTTGTCAATAAATTATATTTCGTTCAAAATCATGGTAGATTAGCAAACCTATACATTTTTGGAAAGGTTATAGCATAAGGAAACTAAAAATCAATGTTTACATTTGGAGAGATACCTGTATGGCGGCCATTTTGGATTTTCACAATGGCCACTGTAAAATACATATTTTGTTCTATTTCTGCCTCTAATTACCCTAAAAACTTTTTAAAATATACTAAACCTATATTTTCAGGGACAAGGAATCCAATGAAAGTATCAAATTAGTGCTATGGGGAATGGTAAGACACGAATCAAAGGTTTTGAATTGCAAAATACCGTCTTTATATTCGCGATAAGTTGCATAATCAAATACATGTTATCATTTTGTACAGGCAGTTAATAACATCAAAATGTGTCACAATAATTCATATCACCAAACATACACAGGCAGTCAGCAAAATCATATATACACATGCAGTCAGTATAACTTCACATCTACACGGGCAGTCAATGACAAAATATACACAGGCAGTCAATGGCATCAAACATACACGATTACAGAATATGCCATTTAGAGTTCGCCATCACTGTCCTGTGTGTCGTATCCGACAATATAGTCCGCATCGTTTTCACAGTCCGTTCCACACAAGCAAAGGTCGGTCAAATTGATTGGCAAAACGAATTGGTCGAATGGTCGATCGAATCGAATTCGATGAATCGAATCGAATCGAATCGATCGAATGGTCGATCGAAACGATTGGTCGAATGGTCGAATGGAATTGGTCGATTGGTCGAATTGGTCGAATTGAATTGGTCGGAATTGGCAAATGTAAACATTGATTTTCAGATTTTCCATGTAATAACGTTTCCAAAAATGTATAGGTTTGCTAATCTACCATGATTTTGAACGAAAAAACATGGTGAACCTGACTAAAACCATCTCAACCTGTTTCTCTTCACAGCATCAATCACAGGCTCTATTCCCATCATCTTTCGCAATTCATCATTTGTCTTCCTCTCTCTCGGTACCCGGTGTGTACCCCGGTTTAGAATAGGTACAACGTATCCCTGCGTGTCGTAAGAGGCGACTAAAAAGGGTTGGCGCCAGGAAGGGCATCCGGCCAGAAAAACATTGCCTCAAAAAGAGGCTCAGTTCCATTAGTACATAATGCCTCAAGAATGTCGGGTTTCCTCCCTTTCAGTTTAGTGTTAAAAAGGCAATACTCTCATTAGGAATCTAAAAAAAGAAATGTGTGAAACCTTTAACCAGTATGCTGAAAAATTCATCCAGGACCGACTGACAAGGATCTGACTCGGCATAAACGCACAAGCAAGGCAAGAAGACCCATCCACAAAATAATTGTTGATGGATCAGCTCCGCTTCCTCCTGTATGGGATAACTTCCATGCCTTAGGAGCCAACAAAGCTGATCTTGCACAATTTCTGTCACGGAAGTTCATAACTTCCATGCAGAAACAACTTAAGACCTGAGCAGGCACTGGTGGTCGCAGGTGGCCTAGATGAGGTTCTCTCCACAAAGACAGTTCTACACCTGACATGCGAGCAACAATGAAGTGGCAGACACCGGACTCATCGTACCATTGCAATGATGCTATTGAAGAAGGGGCTACACGAGTAATTGTTGTTTGCCCGGATACAGATGTCCTGTTGCTTCTGTTGCACCTTTTTGGCAAAAGCACGAATGTAGAAAACTTCATGATGAGTGATTTCCACCAACAAAACAAGGTGCATCCTGTATGTACAATAGCACAAGGCCTACAGGTTATGGTATTACAAATCATCTTGGAATTTCATGCTCTTACTGGTAATGATAACACTTCATCATTTGTTGGGCAGGGGAAAAAAATGCTTGTTGAAAATTATTCATGCAACACTCACAACTACTGTCCTGCTTCAAAAGTCAATTAAACATGTCTGACATTGAGTAGTTTGTGCGCCTGCTCTATGGTACACCAGATCCAACAAGGGGATTAATGTGGCAAGGTATAACCTTTTTGTGAAAGGAAAAAAAGGGGTTGAATCCTTCCCACCTACAATGGACGCATTTGAATTGCATACTGAAAGAGCAAACTTTCAACCTTCAATATGATTCCAAAGGACTGCACACAGACCACTGAGGAAACATGCCATTGGAAACTTGTGGCTGGAAGAAAAATGACAACACATTTGAAATAGCTCTCAATATACTTGAAATAACTACACTAATGGAGGCTAAGGAGGCTTAAGTGAGAAGAGGACTTGAGGGAGGGAAGAGGGAGAGGGGGGTTAATCTCCTACTGCTTCATAGGTAGGCCAATTCATCAGTGTTTGCCATCCCTGGGATGGATGTAAAACTGGACATCCCATCTGCCGGCTTTAGTACAGGATTGTACTAAACACCCGGAAGACTCAAAAGACCCAAAAGACCCCGAAGACCCAAAACACCCTGAAAACCACAAAAACCCTTTAGACACAAAAGACCCTTATATACCCCGAATAACCAAAATACCCCAAAGACCCTTAAAGGCCCACAGGAAACAAAAGACCCTTAAGACCCAAAAGCCCCTGAAGACACAAGACCCCGAAGACCCAAAACACCCCAAAGACCCAAAATACCCTTAAAGGCCCAGAGGATCCAAAAGTCCCTGAAGACCCAAATGGCCCTGAAGATCCAAAACACCATGAACACCCAAAATACACCGAAATGGTCAAAGATGCAAATCCCTCTGAAACGACGTGTGGTGAGGTGCGCGGAGTGCACCGAGTCACGTTAGTTTTATTATTTAAGCGTTTATGGTTTTTAATGTAAATTTTCATTTACGAATGCTTTCTGATGGTTCTGGGGTTTCTCCCTTTGTACTTTGATGTCCATCTGTACACCAGACTTCAGCTTTCTACGACACCTGGAAGATACTGAACATTAATATCAGTCGGTCATTAGAAAGAGTTACACACACACACACACACACACACACACACACACACACACATACACACACACACACACACACCTTATACTGTTTGTTAAAGCATTATTATCCCTGCCGCAGTGCGTTACGCGCAAGACGCCATGGTTTTTAAGGTCACCTGTAACGTAGTTCAGGTGAGGTGTTAGCATCGTGTGGTGTCAGTCAGTGAGTCAGTGAGTATGCAAACACTCGGATATTCTCTGAAACTACAGACACAATTTCAATGAAAGATGCGAAAATGCTAAAACGAATAGTCCGATTTTCACCAAACTTTGTATAACTCCTGATACTTTGCAAATCCCATAAACAATTTGCATATCAAGTCGGTCAATGTAAAGGTCAAAGGTCATTAGTTTACGATTCTTGGATCTTACTTTTGACTCTGAAGTAAGTGAAGCCTTAGATCCAAAGGATGGATTTTTTTCACTGAATGATGAAGTGCTGAAACAAAGCAAACAAGCGTTACGCCTCGGTCCCCCGTCGGTGAAGTGATGTGAGTTGACAAAGTTTAAGACGTAGAAAACATGCCATGATATGATATTTCGCTCACAAGGTTCAGACATACATGGGGGTGGCCATATTGGATTTTGACGTGGCCACCCAATTTTCAATAGCGTTCTTCCTTATGCCGAGATACACCCACACACCAGATTAGAAGTTGGTACTTCGCTTATTATTCAAGATATTCATCTCAATGTTCAGACATACATGGCGGTGGCCATCTTGGATTTTGACGTGGCGACCCAATTTTAAACAGCGTTCTTGCTTGTGCCTAGATACACCCACACACCAGATTAGACGTTGGTACTTTGCTTATTTTTCAAGATATTCATCTCACAAGTTTCAGACATACATGGCGGCGGCCATCTTGGCTTTTGACATGGCGACCCGATTTTAAACAGCGTTCCTCCTTGTGCCTAGATACACCAACACACCAGATTAGACGTTGGTACTTCGCTTATTTTTCGACATATTTCGCTCACAAGTTTCAGACATATATATGGTGGCGGCCATCTTGGATTTTGACGTGGCGACCCAATTTTCAATAGCATTCGTCCTTATGCCGAGATACACCCACACACCAAATTAGAAGTTGGTACTTCGCTTATTTTTCAAGATATGCAGGTTACAAGGTTCAGACATACATGGCATCAGACATACATGGCGGCGGCCATCTTGGATTTTGACGTGGGTTGCACCCACACACCAAATTCGAATGCGGTCCTTCGCTTACGCACGCACACACGCACGGACGGACGGACGGACACACGGACGGAGGGGAAAGCCATAGTCCCCCTTTCGCTCCGCTGAGCGACGGGGGACAACAAGCGTTACGCCTAGGTCCCCCATCGGTGAAGTGATGAGTTGACAAAGTGGAAGATGCAAGGCGGCCATCTTGTATTTTGACGTGGCGACCCAATTTTTAATAGCGTTCTCCCTTATGCGTAGACACACCCACACACCAGATTAGAAGTTAGTAGTTCGTTTATTTTTCAAGATATTTCGCTCACAAGGTTCAGACATACATATGGTGACGGCCATCTTGGATTTTGACGTGGCGACCCAATTTTCAATAGCTTTCCTCCTTGTGCCTAGATACACCCACACACCAGATTAGAAGTTGGTACTTCGCTTATTTTTCAAGATATTTCGCTCACAAGGTTCAGACATACAGTATATATGGTGGCGGCCATGTTGGATTTTGACGTGGCGACCCAATTTTCAACAGCGTTCTTCCTTATGCCGAGATACACCCACACACCAGATTAGAAGTTGGTACTTCACTTATTTTTCAAGATATTCCGCTCACAATGTTCAGACGTACATGGCGGTGGCCATCTTGGATTTTGACGTGGCGACCCAATTTTCAATAGCGTTCTTCCTTATGCCGAGATACACCCACACACCAAATTAGAAGTTGGTACTGTGGGAGCTGTGCTCGCGCGATAAAATCGGACAAAATGGACGACACCAGGAATTAGGTTTCTCCGAGCTATTTATTCCCAGCTCATTCAAACGAACTCCAAAGCACTGAATCAGCCCATCGAACGGGCGGCAATATATATCAGAAACAACACACAAAAGCCACGCCTCTCAGGCGGGGCGTGGTATGCAAATAGATAAGCCACGCCTCTCAACGGGGCGTGGTATGCAAGGCAAGCGTTCGCCCGGTAAAGGCAAGTCTCAACACGCCCGGGCGAGTCCGGACACGTGACCGCTCGCCGGTTGCGTCATCGGCCGGTGCAGGGTAATTGTGCCATGCTACCGGTAACCGCTACACGCGCCCCCCCCCCCCCCCCCCCAGAATTAACATGCACCCGGAGAGTCAGTTTGAGGGGGGTCTTGATGACCCGGCCGAAACGACCCCTGACGATTCGTGTGGGGGTGGTAGGTGGCGGGGTGGTGGATGGTCGGGCGGGGGGCCTGGTTGATGGGGGACGGCCCCGACGTGGCGGAAGGGCCAACCGTGGAGGTTGGTCGATGTCCAAATGGGCCGGCTTGAGGCGGTCCACGGAGATGCGGACCGCCTTGCCGCCGATGTCGATGGTGAACGACTTGTCATCCCTCTTCAGGACCCCGAAAGGTCCATCGTACGGGGGCCGGAGCGGTCCCCGGTGTGCGTCGTGCCGGATAAAAACGTACTCCGCAGTGCAAAGTGCTGGGGGGACGTGGGGATGGGGGCAGCCGTGGTGGGACGTGGGCACGGGGGCAAATCTCCTGGCGGCCTCCTGGAGGACCGAGCATTGGCGAGTCGCGGACCAGGGGCCGGTGGCGTCAGGGATGAATTCCTCCGGCACGCGCAGTGGCTGGTCGTAGACCAGCTTGGCGGTGGAAGCCTGGAGGTCCTCTTTAGGGGCCGTTCGGAGGCCCAATAGGACCCACGGGAGCCTGTCGGCCCATCCGTCGTCCTGGAGGCTGGCCCTGAGAGCGGCCTTCATCGAGCGGTGGAACCGCTCGCACAAGCCGTTGGCTTGGTGGTGGTAGGCGGTGATGCGGTGAAGCTTGACCCCCAAGGTCTGGGCGACCACGCCCCAAAGCTCGGAGGTGAATTGCGGCCTCTATCGGAGGAGATGTCCGAGGGGGCGCCAAAACGGGCAATCCAGGTGCCAATGAAGGCCTGCGCCACGTCGGCGGATGTTGTTGATGCCAGCGGGATGGCCTCCGGCCACCTGGTGGTCCTCTCCACCATTGTGAGGAGGTGGGTGAAGCCCCGCGAGGAGGGAAAGGGTCCCACCAGGTCCACATTGACGTGGTCGAAGCGCCGCGTGGGCACGTCGAATGGTGCCAACAGGGCCTGGGTGTGCCGGTGGACCTTCGCACGCTGGCAGGCGACACAGGCATTGGCCCAGTCGCGGACGTCTTTACGGAGCCCGTGCCAGACGAATTTCGCTGCCACGAGCTTCTATGATGCCCCGGGTGGGAAAGGCCGTGGAGGGCGTCAAAAATGTGCCGCCGCCATCCGGTGGGCACGATGGGGCGAGGTTGGCCCAGGGAGACGTCGCACAGGAGAACTGTGTCTGTGTCCTCGAAGGGGATGTCGGCCAACCGCAGGCCTGTGTCCGCTGTCCGGAGGGTTTGCACCGTGGGGTCGGCAGTCTGGTCGGCCGCCATGCGGGCGAAGTCCACACCCAGGTGGACGGCGTTCGCGCCGGACCGGGAGAGGCAATCGGCCACAGCGTTGTCCTTGCCCGCGACGTGCCGGATGGCCGTCGTAAATTCAGACACGGCGGAGAGGTGGCGCTGCTGGCGGGCTGACCACGGCTCCATAACCTTGGCCATGGCGAAGACCAGGGGTTTGTGGTCCACAAACGCCGTGAACGGGCGGCCCTCCAAAAGATGGCGGAAGTGGCGAACAGCCAGGTAAAGCCCGCGGAGCTCGCGGTCGAAAGAGCTATACTTGCGCTCGTTAGGGCGAAGCTGCTGGCTGAAGAAGGCCAGCGGTTGCCAAGCTCCGTTCACCCACTGTTCATGCACGGCGCCCACCGCGTAGTCGGAAGCGTCCGTGGTGAGGGCGATGGGTGCGTCGAGCGCCGGGTACGCCAGCATGGTCGCATTGGCGAGGGCCAGCTTAGCGCCCATGAACGCCGCGTCCATCTCTGTGGTCCAGGTGACGACGTGCTTGGCCGGCTTGCCCCGGAGGGCTTCGTACAGGGGTCGCATGAGTTGGGCGGCGCGAGGCACGAACCTGTGGTAGAAATTTACCATCCCCAAAAATTCCTGTAGGGCCTTGATGGAGCGAGGGCACGGGAAACTTGTGACTGCCTCCACCTTGGTAGGCAGCGGGACGGCTCCGCGCTTCGTGATGCGGTGCCCCAGGAAGTCGACGGCCGTTACGCCAAACTGGCATTTCGCCGGGTTGATGATGAGGCCGTGCTGGCCGAGGCGCTCAAAAAGCGTGCACAGGTGGACGAGGCGCTCCGCCCGGGAAGTGCTGGTGATGAGAATGTCATCCAGGTAGACGAACAGAAAGGTGAGATCGCGCAGCACACTGTCCATCAGCCGCTTGAAGGCCTGGGCCGCGTTCTTAAGGCCGAACGGCATTCGGAGGAACTCGAAGAGGCCAAAAGGTGTAATTACAGCCGTCTTCGGAACGTTGGCCGGCCGGACAGGTACCTGGTGGTAGCCCCGAATGAGGTCGACCTTGGAGAAGATCACCCGCCCCACCAAACGGGCGGAAAAGTCCTGTATGTGTGGTATCGGGTACCAGTCGGGGGTGGTGGCATCGTTGAGGCGGCGGTAATAGCCGCATGGTCGCCATCCGCCACCCGGTTTGGGCACGATGTGCAGGGGCGAGGCCCACGCACTATTCGAGCGCCGCACAATTCCCAATCGCTCCAGCGCGTCGAATTCCGCCTTCGCCACGGCAAGTTTGGCCGGGTCGAGGCGGCGAGCCCTGGCGTAGACCGGTAGACCTGTGGTCGGGATGTGGTGTTCGATGCCGTGCTTGACGGCGACGGCCGAAAACGTCGGCTGCGTGAGGGCGGGAAACTCGGCGAGTAGGCGGGTGAAATTGTCCACGGCCGGGAGCGCGCAAGCTAGCTTGGTCGGAGCGGAGCCGCTCAATGAGCAAGCGAGCGAGCTGAAGGTCTCTACGTTGATGAGCCGACGCCGTTTGACGTCGACCAAAAGCCCATGTGCGCAAAGAAAATCTGCACCCAGCAAGGCCATGGGCACGTTCGCCGTGATGAAGTCCCACCTGAAGCGCTGGCCCCCGAAGCAGAATGCGACGCTACGCGAACCGAAGGTGCGGATGGAGGAAGCGTTTGCAGTGACCAAAGCGGGGCCGCAAAGCGCGGCCTGTTTGTCCTCCACCGAGGCGGGTATCACGCTCAGCTGAGCGCCGGTGTCACACAAAAAACGCCGCCCGGACTCCGTGTCCATGATAAACAGAAGGCTGCCTGAATGGCCGACGCTCATGGCAGGCAGCGAGCGCCGGTCTGGTCGTTTCCCGACCCGCCAAAAGTGCACGGTGGGCGGCACGTTCTGGCCTTCTTCCTGAACCTGGCGTGGTAATAGCACATGGTCCGCTCTGGTGGAGGCTCCGGCGGTCGTGTCGGGTTCGGTCGACGGGGCGTCGCGGCGGCCGCTCCCGCCAGTGGCGCTGACTCGGCCGGTGAAGGTGCCGGTCATGGCGCGGGCGTTGCCTCAGTCGGCCCAGGGTCCCAGGCGGCCGCTCCGACGTGTCGCCTGGCCGAGCAAAATTTATCGGCCTCCTTGGCCAGGGCGCGAGGGTCCGTGATGGGCGAGTTAGCCAAAGCTAACCGTACCTGCCCGGGTAGCCGCTGGAGTAACAGCTCGCGGAAGAGGAAGTCCGGGCTGTGGTCACCGAGAAGAGCAAGCATGTGGTCCATGCTTTCGGACGGACGGGCCAGCCCAGCTCCGGGAGGTGTAGTAGTTGTCGTGCGCGTTCAGTCTCTGTAAGTCCAAACGCACCGAGGAGTAGGTCTTTGAGCGCGCCGTATTTGTCGGCGTCCGGCGGGTGCTGTAGGAAGCTCAGAACCCGGGAAGCGGAGGAGGCGTTGAGCGCGGAGACCACGTGGTGGTAGCGCATCGTGTCCTCCGTAATGTTTCGCAGGGCGAATTGAGAATCCGCTTGAGCAAACCAAACAGCCGCGTGAGATTCCCAAAAGACCAGGAGCTTCAAAGCTACAGCTGACTCCATCGCCGTGTTCGTAGAAAGGGGTCACCAATTGTGGGAGCTGTGCTCGCGCGATAAAATCGGACAAAATGGACTACGCCAGGAATTAGGTTTCTCCGAGCTATTTATTCCCGGCTCACTCAAACGAACGCCAAAGCACTGAATCAGCCCATCGAACGGGCGGCAATATATATCAGAAACTCAACACACAAAAGCCACGCCTCTCAGGCGGGGCGTGGTATGCAAATAGATAAGCCACGCCTCTCAACGGGGCGTGGTATGCAAGGCAAGCGTTCACCCGGTAAAGGCAAGTCTCAACACGCCCGGGCGAGTCCGGACACGTGACCGCTCGCCGGTTGCATCATCGGCCGGTGCAGGGTAATTGTGTCATGCTACCGGTAACCGCTACAGTACTTCGCTTATTTTTCAAGATATTCATCTCACAAGGTTCAGATGTACATGGCGGCGGCCATCTTGGATTTTGACGTGGCGACCCAATTTTCAATAGCGTTCTTCCTTACGCCTAGATACACCCACACACCAGATTAGAAGTTGGTACTTCGCTTATTTTTCAAGATATTCCGCTCACAAGGTTGACATACATGGCGGTGGCCATCTTGGATTTTGACGTGGGTTTCACCCACACACCAAATTAGAATTCAGTCTTTCGCTTACGCATGCACGGACATACGAACGGAGGGGAAAACCATAGTTCCCCTTTCGCTCCGCGCGCGGTGCGACTGGGGACAACAAAAAGCACATTAAAAAAAACCACCTTTAGAGGCCATTTTTCCCCGCAAGCGGGGGTTGGCCTTTTTCGGGAACCGTGGTAGTTGTTGTTTTTCGGTCCCCTTTTTGAAGCAATGTTTTACGGCCGGATGCCCTTCCTGACGCCAACCCTTTTTGCCGCCTTTAACGACAAGCAGGGAATTACCAGTGAACTGGTACTCAATTAGCCGACCTCGGAAGGATGACAGGCTGAGTCAACCCCCCTGGCGTTAATTCAGCGATCGACCGGGTTTCGAACCCAGGATCCTAGGATCCTAAGCTGACACCCTAGCCGCTAGCCCAACACCAGGGTTCTAGCCCAACAAACCCAAACCCAAGCCCAACAAGCCCAAACCCAAACCCAACTAGCCCAACAAAAAGCACATTACCTGTAGCAAATTCACGACTCAATAAGTATTCACCTGATTTCGATACAACTCGGTAGGAATGATCTCTCCATGGTTCTTTCACAAGTTTGTTCATACCAGCGGCTAATTTGCATATTTTGTGGGTCATCAGGTGAGTACAGGGCCATTGCCCCTATTTTTGTTTTATCGCTTGCCAAGCGGCTTGCAACGTGCTCGATACGGAACGACCGGCGTGGAAAGCGATATCAAGCCGCTTGCCAACGGAACACCCTTGTTGTCGGTTACGTGGAGACGACACGGCCTTGATGGGCCAAGCGGCCTCTTGTTTCCTTGTGAGTCAATGAATTCCAGACTCTAATTTCGCGCTGTTACATCAACACGCCGTCTTATGCTTTTATGACACGACGATGTCGGATTAAAATACTACACACTTGTACAGTACGAAGCGAGGAGTACACTGTACAGCTGGACTTACTGTACACGCCCGGTGACGCACCAGCGCGCGCGTTACTGAGGTCACGCGCTCTTTTTGAGTAAACGGAAGAGAAAAATAAAGTTGCAGCGCACGTGGTATCACGACAGCCAATGAAAACGAGCCGGGATCTCACCGCTGGGTCACCGTGCTCCACGGTTGTTGTTGCCACCGGTGTGTAACTGTTTGTGTTTATATGTTAAGTCGCCCCACCCCTTAACGTCGCTCTCAAGATGATCCAGGTGAGTTTGAAACTTGCGATGCAGGAGTTCCGCTCTGTGTTGGTACGCGCCGTTATTTAATTGGTTTACGATCCCACAACGACAGGCACGTCCGCCTTGAATGTGTCTGCGCTGCCGATCCGTACATAACCACATGAGTGTTCATGTCGTACATAGTTGTCGTACATGACAGTCGGGCAATGCTAAACGAGGTCAATGCAACACATGCAAACACATGAAGTGCCAAAGGATGACGCGACCACCTTTGGTAAGGTGATCGACAAGGGCTTGTACTGTTTTAGTTGTACTATAACTATAAGTATAAGAGTACAAGAGGAGTACAGTACAAGTTAAAAGTTAGTAATGGCTTTATATATATATATATATATATATATATATATATATATATATATATATATATATATATATATATATACGTATATATATATATGTGTATATAATCTCATGATATCTCAAAAAGTTATGACACAACTTGGTGGATGCGTTGGACATGTGAGAGAAGGTTAAATTGATTCGATTTTGATTCAGGTTCGTTATGCACATCTGGCCAATTGGTGGGATCCACAAGGATCCCATCGATCACAAATATCCCACTGATCAAGGATCCCACTGATCAAGGATCCCATCGATCAAGGATCCCATCGATCAAGGAGCCCATCGATCACAAGGATCGATCACAAGTATCCCACTGATCAAGTATCCCACTGATCAAGTATCCCACTGATCAAGTATCCCACTGATCAAGTATCCCACTGATCAAGTATCCCACTGATCAAGGATCCCACTGATCAAGGATCCCACTGATCAAGGATCCCATCGATCAAGGAGCCCATCGATCACAAGTATCCCACTGATCAAGGATCCCATCGATCACAAGGATCCCACTGATCAAGGATCCCATCGATCACAAGGATCCCACTGATCAAGGAGCCCATCGATCACAAGGATCCCACTGATCAAGAAGCCCATCGATCACAAGGATCCCACTGATCAAGGATCCCATCGATCACAAGGATCCCACTGATCAAGGAGCCCATCGATCACAAGGATCCCACTGATCAAGGATCCCATCGATCACAAGGATCCCACTGATCAAGGATCCCATCGATCACAAGGATTGATCACAAGGATCCCACTGATCAAGGATCCCACTGATCAAGTATCCCACTGATCAAGTATCCCACTGATCAAGTATCCCACTGATCAAGTATCCCACTGATCAAGGATCCCACTGATCAAGGATCCCATCGATCAAGGATCCCATCGATCAAGGAGCCCATCGATCACAAGGATCGATCACAAGTATCCCACTGATCAAGGATCCCATCGATCACAAGGATTGATCACAAGGATCCCACTGATCAAGGATCCCATCGATCACAAGGATCCCACTGATCAAGGATCCCACTGATCAAGAATCCCACTGATCAAGGATCCCATCGATCACAAGGATCCCATCGATCACAAGGATCCCACTGATCAAGGATCCCACTGATCAAGGATCCCATCGATCACAAGGATCCCACTGATCAAGGATCCCATCGATCACAAGGATCCCACTGTTCAGCCTGGCGGATGTATGCGTTCTGCCAAGTGTTGTTCCTATTATTATTTTATATTGTTCGATGAACATCCCTGTTGTGTCCATAATATTGATCTGGCATTTGAACTCGCGTTCGTCCTGCAGGATGCTGCCCATTGACCCATTGACCCGATCTCACTGCGCTCATTGACCTCGTTCTCCTTGAATTCCTCATCATGTCTGCAAACTCTAACACAGACGTGTATTGTTTGATGAACATCCCTTTTGTATCCATAATATTGATCTGGTATTTGAACTGTTGTTCACCCCGCAGGATGCTGCCCATTGACCCGTTGACCCGTTGACCCGTTGACCCGATCTCACTGCGCTCATTGACCTCGTTCTCCTTGAATTCCTCATCATGTCTGCAAGCTCTGACACAGACGAAGCTGATGGTGATTCTGTCCTGCTGAAGCTAGCCAAGCTTCTGCGGGAAAGAGGTTTGTACTTGACTCGTTTTTTGAACATAAATCGATTTATTATAAACGTTTGGTATTTGTGTCGATTTTCATCAATGCAGATACCTCTTTCAAGTTGTGTTAAAAAAAACCCCAAAAAACCGATTTGATTTGATTGTGGTTACAATACAAGTAGTTTTATAGAGCTTTGTTAATTCTCCTAATATTATATTCATCTGCTGAATTTTTTGTCCACTGCATAAGTTTAAATTTAGACTCTGCAGATGCTGGGTTGGCTGATGGGGGTTCTCTTTGAGAGAGAGAGGGGAAGAGGAATTGGCTTATGAGGAATTTGGCCTATGAGGATGTGGTTAGGAGTTGCGGTCATGATTCATGGGAGGCACATCTGTGGTGGTTGGAGCAATGGAGCATGCTATCAGACAATAGGGGAATGTGATGAGCAGGAGGAGAAGTGCAAGACCAAACATTGAGGTGGAATGAGGTTCTGGAGGACATGAGAGATATGCTGTTGCAAAGAGGTAATGCTTAGGATTTTAGCAATAGCTGTGATTGGTCTGTTTGGCCACGCCCTCTGAACAAAAGACGATGAATGCTGGGATCCCTAGTTCAAATCTTGGCTTTAAATTAATGTAAAATGGCAGTGATGTCTCTTAATGCCTCGTCCTGCATTCAGGTATCGTCGGGTTTTACTTCGCGCGTTTTAACCCAATGGTTCTCCAAACAGAGACTTTAAAACAGCTGTTCACCACCATCTCTTATCTTCCCCCATCCAAAACCTTGATCTTTTCTACCCCCGCTAATTTCACCCCAAATCCACTTTTTTGAAATACCAACTTCTGTCCTGGAAGTCCTTGGTGTTCTTGTGTTTTGTACTTCTCCTTCCCCTCCCCCACCCCTTCCCACGCCTCCTCCCCCCGAGCCCTCTCCCTTCCACGCATCTCCCTGCTCTCAGATGTTGTGTTTGTGTGCTTCCCCTTCTCTCCCCATCTTGTCTTCCGCTCCCTCTTTTTATATGTTTTGTTTGTCTGGTTGATTTGTTTGTGAGATAAATGTTAGCTCTTTACGAGCCTCGATTCAGTATACAAAAAACAAAAAACAAAAACAAACAAACAGAAAACCTACAAGAACCCTGCAAACTAGATATTTTATCCCTGCTGATGTAGTTTTTAAATGACTTTTCGGTTATCCAACGAGCGAGTTTCCAAATTGCAGGTAAATTAGCATTACATAAAAGCATGCTTAGGGAGGTGAAATGTGAGCTCTTCCATGATCCTCCATCTTGTCAATAAAAATAAACGCTGCACTGATTGTGGTCGTCGATTCTCATGTAAACTCCGTAAACGATAGCATGATTGCTGATATGTTGCTTTAAATCTTGTTTTCATTTATTTCTCCAAATAATCCTTTTATAGAGTGGCTATGATATCTTTTATAGAAAGAGGGAGAATTGCTTTGCCATACTTGTCCCCTATTAAAAAAAACATCTGCGGCCATTTTTCCCCGCAGAGCAGGGGTTGGCCTTTTTGGGCACCGTGGTCCCCTTTTTGAAGCAATGTTTTATGGCCGGATGCCCTTCCTGCCGCCAACCCTGTTAGTCGCCTCTTGCGACACACAGGGAATTGCCAGTGAACTGGTACTCAATTTGCCGACCTCGGAGGGATGACAGGCTGAGTCAACCCCCTTGGCGTTAATTCAGCGATCGACCGGGATTCGAACCCAGGATCCGAGGATCCCAAGCCAGCACCCTAACCGCTAAGCCAACACCAACACTGAAACTTGTCCCCTACTGATGTGATATTTTCTAAGTTGAAAGAGGACATAGCACGGTGAAACTTTGACGAAAAGCCCTGAAACTCAATCTTGTTCTGTAACTTATCATAATAAAGCTATGTACCAATTTTCAATTGAATATGCTAAAGGGTATGGGGAAAAAGTCTGAAAAACCACAGGTGGGACGGACGGATGGACAGACAGATAGAGAGCTACAGTCCCCTCCGCTGAAACCGGTAGGGGACTAATAAATAGAGGTTGTGTGGCTTTATCTATGTCAGCAATATTCAATCGTCGATTGGTCATGGCACTGACCAATTGGGTGTGCCAGTTTTTCCCTTCATTCATCGATTGGTCGTGATATTGACCAATTGTGTGTGCCTGTTTTCCGTTCATTCGTCGATTGGTCATAGCACTGATTAGCATTCCAATTGTACCATCTTTTATAGCTCTCTGATGTACCATACTCTTTACAGAGCGTTTGCCCCACTGCAGCTGCTTCCTGAACAAGGCTTATACCAGGTGGTTTGCCATTGCCTTCCCAGCAATAGTTAGGGCGGGAATTTTGAATGTGTTCATAGTGCCGGAGATAGCTCGCCTACTTTTCGCAAAGCACACCTTGGGATCTTTAACGTCCACCAACTAATGTTGGCAGATAAGACGCCCAGTTTAACGTCCATCCGAGAGACGGCACACAATGATGAATCACCCTGCCAGTGAAACACTGAGATGACAGATGTTTATAATCTGGGTCGGGATTCAAACTCAGGCTAGACATCTTAGAGGCAAATGTGTGTACCTCTTGTCTCGGAGGTACACACATTTGTGTGTGTGACATTTGTGATCCTGACATTTGTGATCCTGACAGCCTCACTTTTCAAATGAATATTATTATAGGATATGGTTGTGGTCACTACTAATTGGTATACAGTATTCATAGCGACAAGGAAAATCTTAAAGTACCGGTACCTGTTGTTTTTGGAAGTTTTTTTTTTTTTTTTTTTTTTTTTTTTTTTTTTTTCCCCTCATAATTGTACATGTATTTTTCAAAACCTAGACTGATGATAAAACTATCATTTGCATGCTGTGTTGAGGGTGCAGGTGATGTTTTGTTAAACGGAAGCAGCACATTGGTACTGAATACATGCTGGCTCCTTCAGCTGAATAGAATGTTCCAGGAGCTCCTACAAGTCCGGCCGAACCAACACACTGGCTTCCTGGCACTGCCCACTCACCCAGCTGACAACCAGACTGTGATTGAGATGCAGCTTTTATTTGACATGATCCAGAAAACGCCTTCATTGAAGGTAGGCCGTCATGCGTCTTTGATATTTCTATTGTACACCTCCCCTTTCTATCGTACACCCAGCAGACGTACACCGAAAGGATGTACTCGGTTTTCGGTCCTTTTTTATTTTTTTTTATTTTTTATTTTTTTGTCCAGGCAATATCTCAAAGCCATCCTTTGAGCTAGGAAGCTGAAGTTTGGCACAATAGTGAACAAGTGCTCTGGCTATAAAGGGTACTTTTGATTTATTGATTAATCGATGAATCCCGGTCGATCGCTGAATCCCGGTCGATCGCTGATAGCCTGGTGTTGGCTTAGCGGTTAGGGTGCCGGCTTGGGATCCGAGGATCCTGAGTTCGAATCCCGGTCGATCGCTGAATTAACGCCAGGGGGGTTGACTCAGCCTGTCATCCTTCCGAGGTCGGCAAATTGAGTACCAGCTTGCTGGGATGAATGATCCCGGTGTGTACCCCGGTTTAGAATAGGTACACCGTATCCCTGCGCATTGTAAGAGCGTGACCAAGGGTTGGCGTCAGGAAGGGCATCCGGCCATAAAAACATTGCCTCAAACAGGGAACCATGATTGTCATGGGGCCCGCAAGGCTAACCCCTGCTCTAGCGGGGAAAATGGCCTTAAAACGACCATTCATATTCATATTCATTCAATGAATCGATTAATTATTTAATTTTTCCAAAAGTTACAGATTCAGATGAAACAGTGGGGGTGTAGTGTCGGTATGCTATTAGCAAATTGATTAGGAAATTAATAGTTTTACGATTATTCTTTATTTATGTTAATCATGCAATTAATCAATTATTGTACACAGCTCTTTCCCAATTCTGTCTCTACGTGCTGCACGGTGGCATTGCCGGGTGCTGAAGGTGCCCCGACCATGTCACGCACTAGAGGATATTGTTATGAATTTTGGGTAGGGCATATATAGATCCAGGTAGATCTGCGTAGGTGGGTGCTTCGACTGTCGTGATAAGGAAACCTCACCTGTAATAAGTTCTGTGTAGCCCGGATGTCGGATAAGTTGGATATGTGTCCCCGCCACGAGGGGGCGTGGCATGTTAAGTAGTTGTACGGTTTATGCTAATTCCCCGATGTGTCGTTCCCTCTGTGATCATACCTGTGTCCTGTATGGCAACGCACAATAGACATTAGTTAGGCCCAATAGTAACACCACACAAACATTACTTAAAATCCCCCCTCCGCCACAATAAATATAAAACCCACCGGAAGCCAGTTCGAGGCACCGACGATGCAGCTACAGCCAGCCACATCACCAACCGACATAGCAACCACATCGAGCAAGGCATGCGATAGCCATGCCCAGAGGGACTTGTGATTGGCCAGGGGGAGGTGCGAGTTTAAGCGAAGCAGGGATTGGAGAGAAAGATGGCTGACATCACGAGACGGCCGGTAAACCCACTCGCTCGCCAGCATTTTGCTCTCTTCCTTCTGCCAACCCGACGTCGGCCTCGGATCCCTTCTCGAGGGGGGATTAGTCCCCTCGTTTGTGACTGACCGACGTGGTCCCTGAAGCTGCCCAAGCTCCCTCCAGAGGCAGGTGAGCAGCTTCGTTCGCGACCGCGGATAAGATGTTAATTTGCCGAGCGGATGGCAGCCACGGCACGAACCGTTAACAAAGACTAACCCGATCCTGAACGTTGGCCAAATCGTGCCACAGGTATTCAATGGGGAAAAGACAAAGACGACGGATGTGAAGAAGAAGAAGACGAAGGCAAAAAGGGTTTGAAATACGACTATAATTTATTACTACTATTTACAAGACCAAAGAAACCAAGGAGAAGGAAAGATAATAAAATAATGTAGAAAGGGGGACGGACCAGAAGGACACAGTGCAATTTCTAGCTTATACAGACTTACTTATTACCCAGGACAGAACACACAAAACAAACTCACGTACACAGAAGGATGGAAGGACAGGAATCGTTTGGAGGGATGAGCAGGTGGAATCACAGGGCACAGCGAGCAGGTCCACTCCGGGCAGGAAGCGAGGAGCCGGCAGCTCCTTGTATTCGGCTTTACACCGCACACCGGCAGGGTCACTCGCTGCCCCGTCAGGGCTTCACGCGGCTGGTTGAAACGGGGCTGGTTGAAGCGGCTCTCTGCAGAAATCAGCTGGGTCACGCATCTGCCGTATCTCTGACGCAATTATTATTATTATTATTTTTTTTTTCTTCTGCCCTCTCGTGTTGGACTGCTCCAAAGCGTTTGGACATTCGGCTTGCCCTGGACTTTCTTATTTTCTTGCCCTCCGCCATTGCTCTCTGACCTTGGACCCTTGCTTGTTGGACGTTGGAAAGACAGAGCGCCTACGAACCTCCTACCCGGCGTTCACGTACGGGACCTCGCGTGCGAGCGACGACTGTGCAGGCGAGGCCTGCCGCGGCAGCATACATGGGCCTGGTGGAGCGCGAACGATGGCGCATCGAGGCCTAATTCCGACCAACCGGAGCCGTGTCCGGACTGCACGCTTGGGGCCTGGACGACGTGCTCGGACCTGACGAACCCTGACACATCTCAGCTAGACGGATATAAGCCCGCACCCTCAAACACAACACTTATTTTACTTTATCCTCGCCATTTGTCTGTTGTGCAAGTCTGTGTGTAAGAGCGCTCACTAAGGGGTTTAGCTTTACCGGCACGTTTCTTTGTATCGGGGTCCGGCAATAAAGCCGCGTTTATTTTTGTACCATAAATCGGGTTTTTGTGAGTTAATTTCCACAGGGTTGAAGACGCTTGCGCGCGCGGACCGTCAGGTAAAGTTCCTGCTTCTTCTTCTTTTCTTTCTTCCTCCCGCGCATATAGAGTGAAGGCTGTATTTGATCGTCGCCTCGGGGTTAAAGCTCGCTTTGGCTATTTGTGTTTTCCCCGGTCTTAACCGAGGGGGAGTCACGTGACAATATGTTATTTATTTATTTATTTGGTATGGGGTCGGTGTACTTTGAATGTCGCTCAACTTGTTTGTTATTTTATTCTGTCTATAAGAAGTGAGGCTCATATTGAAGCTTACAATGTAAATAATAAATATCATGGAGTATGATCAGTCGATCATTCTCCATATGTATGGATGGCACAGAAAAATAAATGGCCACCAATTCAAATGTGTACAAAATTATATGCTTAAAACTACTGTCAAGTGAAATTGTAAGCATTTAAAAGGAATACCTTTTATTTTCGAATGTAGAATGAAAAATACGCCAAAATACATCACTAAAGTACCAGATCGAGAGATCGCAAAATCGGTGATTTGGTAATCCTCAATAATTATGGTAGAAGCAATTACATTGATTCCAACTGAAGGAAGCGACATACGAAGGGTGTTGCACCCGCACCATCGTGCCATCATATTAAAAAATAATAATAATAATTTGATCGGATTATTTCTACGCCTCAAAAGCGTATCGTATCAAAGGGGTGACATCACATTGGCATGATGACACTGCCTGGCTGTGTGTGTGTTTGGGGGAAGGAGGGAGGGAGGGGGGGGGGGCGGTGGAGCAGACAACATGTCGATTGTCAAACCCACCCCCCCCCCACCCCCCCATGCACTTTTTTGCTCGAATATAACATAAAATGTGTTGCTCTGCACTATCCACATTGGATGTGGGACGTTCCCAAAATGTATGAACTAACCATAAAGAGCTTCGTTTTATGTGGTTATTCTTTGGCGATTGTTTTGTGCATTTGTTTGTGACATATTTGGTAGCCCTCTTCTACTCTGAGGTATTTGTATGATGCTTCATTTTATAAATGCTGTGTTGTTGTTTCAAGGTCAATTTTTATTTTGTTGGTTTACCTTGTACAAATGTGCACCTGGTGCACTTGTCGAGATCAAATTCCATGTATAGTAGATGTGTCACATTTCCTATTTATTTGGATGTTCTTCTATTGGTTGTTAGGGTGTATCTGTGCCCTTGTTCATTGATGAGGTCACTTAGTTGGTCAAGATCCAGACAAAACAGAAGGGGGGAAAGACTGTCTCCCTGGAAGATCCCATGCTGTATTTTCACATCTGGTATTTCGATTTTTCCATCTGAGTGCTGTAATATCAATGTGGTATTCCAGAGCTCCATTGCTTTCTCAATCAGTTTGATTATTTGGGGATTGATTTTTGTATATTTTCATGCATTTTATCATCCACGAATGTGGGACACTGTCAAAAAGCTTTGTTATAGTCTATCTCGGGATTCTAGGTGGTGAACCTTTTTATTTTTATTTTCTTCCCCCTTTCCCCTCCCCACCACCCATGCCAGCCATCTCCCTTCCACAGATCTACTGACGTCCCCGTTCTCTACTGTTGTTGTGCTTGTATGCTTTCCTCTCTCTCCCCCTCTTGTCTCTCGCTCCCTTTATTGTAGACAGGAGGAAAAGTCATCATTTGTAACTCCTTGAGGCATTTCTTGTTAAAAGTTGGTAACAAGTGTTTTTAACATAATTTGGGTATGCTGAATCCGAATCCGGTTGTTACCAAGCTGGCAAATGCTTTATAGTGGCTCAAAATCGCAATTCAAAATGGCCGCCAAAATCGCACATATTTGATGTGTCAAATTTTGTTATTTCATGCTTTAGGTTAAAACTATGTTAGCAGAGTAGGTATTTGGTCTTTTGAAAACACTTTCAGCATGGATAATTCAAACTAAGTTGATACCAAGCAAATACAAGCTGCTGGCACCCTGCCAGAGGACAAAATCCAATCAAAATCCAATGATTGCGGTAAGATCATCAATCGAATCTGATGCATTGTCCAGTTCATTTTTCAGCTGCTCGTCATGCTCCTCAAGGTAGCTTGTAAGTTGTGGTAGAAGCACTTGCCAAAGTGCCTGCAATGTTCGTTTGTGAGCTCGCATTCCTCTAGAATATGACTTGCCCTGCCATACAGTGTTCTGTGGTGGACGGTCCCATAATTCCACTCTCGGACCAGATATCTGCTCACCCCGACGACTGCATGTGCTGGCCAATAGCTTTGAGAAAGTTCAAGGAGATATGAAGACCACCAAGGCGAGGGATGAGAACTTCCTTGAACTCCGGTATCACAGATTTCAACTCCAGTAATTTGCAATACAATGCTTGGTCTACCGTGAGTACTACATACTTTTGACCTAGCTTTGAGCTGATGTGCATGCAGCGTTTTATGACCGTAGTAAGAGTGTCGAGCTCATGCACCGGGGCTTGAATAATTGGTAAGTAGCCAATCGTTGTCATTTCTGGATCCGTCGTGCTGTAAAACTGATTGTGTTGCGTCCATCCCAACTGTGGATTTTCATTTTGCCGTTTCATGAAGAAAGACATATCTGTAGCTTGCGCCCGTTGCACTGATGCGTTTTCATGTTCAACTTCGGTGTACCATTCTGGCTGGATTTCTGCAGTAAACGCTGGTGTACGTTGTGCTTCCCTGTCATTGGCTTCTATTATGTTATTCATGGCATCTGGCACTGAAAGTGATTTATGCTTCGATGGTACAAGATCATGGAAGTTGAAGTCTGGAGCAGGACCTCGTTGCCACACAGCCATCTGAGTGGCATGGAACGTGTTCTTTCCATCCATCGATGAATCATTGATGTCAATGTTATCTGTGGGAAAATGTACAAATTTTCCCGGTGTCAAATTAGGGGGAATGACTGCACCATTTTCAGTATCCATGTTCTGGATGGTATGCTCTGCCAGAGCATTATCCACTTGTAGGATGGAATCGTAGCTGAGGACATGACCTGCACTATTAAACAGTTGCACCAGATGTTTGGACCTCGTTGCCTGGTGCAATGTACTTCCAAGTCCAATGTGCTTTGGGGTCCACTTTTTCCCATGGCTGACTGCAAATACAATATCTTGTGCAATGTTTAGGACGTTTGACCGAACTTTTGCCTCAAGTATTTCGTCGTCATTTTCATCAGTGTCACCATCAAGAGCTGACTGGCCTTCAAACAGAAGATGAAGGAACATATATAGGGAATCTGGTATACATGCAGCTGCATCATCTTCACTGACGTTGAATCCTTTGTGGCCTGGCTGTGACACGAGGTCTCCTCTAATCTTAAGGGCTACGTGGACTAATGAAAGGAAAATGTCATCTCCAGGTTGATGGACTGGCGTGAATAGTTCGTCGTTGTCTTGATCTTCCATCTGTGAAATGGGAATATGGCGATATTTTGTGGGAACGAGAAGCGTTTTGTTTCCCGAGGGTGCCCTATCTAGCATAGGGATGAACTCGTAGATCTCCGTCAAATGATGTTTTAGCTTTTCTGTGAAAGAAGCCCTGCGGCTGAGAAACGATGGTGGAATCTCAATGTTTGCATCCTTGGTCAGGCAGCAGTACCGATTGAAAACATCATGTAGTTCCAATACATGTCCTTTCTGAGCTGAGACTTGCAGCTCTGAACATAGCCACGCCATGGCTAGATCAGTTCTGTGACTAATGCTTTGAATAGCTTGTGTGGACCTCGTAAAGTTCACATAGCATTGAAGGTGGTATTTGCCTTCTGACGCAATCAGATCGTTGACACATGCAACTCGAATACGTAACACTTTATCAAACTGTGCCGCCTCGATTATCTGCGCACTCATTTTCTGTGTTGTTACAGATACAAGTCTATGCTTTATATGCACAGTTTGACAGAATAAGCATTTGTCCCAGTCAGTACCCAGGACAGATCCTCGCAATATATGTGTTGATCTGGAAGAGATGCATGTTTCTTTGCTGCTCGATGCTTGTTCTCCATCTGTGTCCATACTACATCCTGATGTTTTCTAATGCTGGTGCAACCGCTGAATTTTTCCCTTGTCAGTAAATTGTGCGTAGCAATGTCTATGCCACACAACTGACTGCATCTGTTGACTGAAGCACAACTTCGAGTCTATCAATAACATCTCTGTTGCTATCATCTCTGAGTTTACTTCGTGCGGTTACAGCATCTCGGAGTGTCAGCAAACCCTGCTTCCCAGCCTGGTGCACATCCTTGTCGTCCTTCTGACAAATGATACAGAGACTCAGGGATGGTGATGAAGATCGCCTCTTGAGACTAAGCACTGGGTCCATTTTTCTGAAAAGAGATGAGCCATGGTTAACACTCGTACCCAATAAGCATGTTCTCAAATATACAGGTTATAATACTATACTTATAATTAAGTCTTAAATAAGCCGCTCCGAGTGTACACATTTAAACTGTAGCTTAGACAACAATATGTTAGCATGTATATCTTACCTAATGCCATTGCGCTGATTAAGTATGTTAAACACCTTAACTAAGTCCACGGATTGTCGTCCAGCATAAAATTATTCCAATAATCTGAAAGAGAACTTATGAAAAGCAATAACATGAATGAGGCAGTATAACTACCACTACTCCAGGTAAGGATTGCAGAGGAGAGGAGTGTGAGGGATTGGAGAGGTGAGGGATTGGAAAGGAGAGGGATGTGAGGGTTTGGAGAGGAGAGGAGTGCTAGGTGGAGAGAGGAGAGTGTCAGGTGGAGACAGGAGAGTGTCAGGTGGAGACAGGAGAGTGTCAGGTGGAGAGGAGTGAGGGGTCACATATTATGTGAAATAACTAAATTCACACCATTTCTGGATCTGATGACTTGCCAGTAACCATTTTGTAAAAATGAATGTGCAGCATATAACTCAATATGTCGAAATGTCACACACATCCATGCCCGTGGGATTCCCACGGGTGACCCCGCTAGTCCAATATGTTTGCTGTTGTAGAAATAGTCAGTATTGTGATTAATGAGTTGTTTTAACTCTAAACCTTAAGTACTACATTCAGACACCAATAACATATCTGTGGCTAGTGGGAAACCAAATATATGCATTTTTCAAATTTTACTGCGGCCATCTTGGATTTTGTCCTCTGGCGGGGTGCCAGCAGCTTGTATTTGCTTGGTATCAACTTAGTTTGAATTATCCATGCTGAAAGTGTTTTCAAAAGACCAAATACCTACTCTGCTAACATAATTTTAACCTAAAGCATGAAATAACAAAATTTGACACATCAAATATGTGCGATTTTGGCGGCCATTTTGAATTGCGATTTTGAGCCACTATAAAGCATTTGCCAGCTTGGTAACAACCGGATTCGGATTCAGCATACCCAAATTATGTTAAAAACACTTGTTACCAACTTTTAACAAGAAATGCCTCAAGCATTTTATATAAGGGCCTTTTGAGGTTTTACGTCCTGTCTATTGTATGTTTTATGGGTCCGTGCATGTTTCAGTGTGTAATGTGTTAGCTCTTACACGAGCCTCAACCCTGTATTAAAAAAAACAAAAAAACTTGTTCAGTAGTAGGTGATCAATTGTTCCATAGCAACCTCTCTTACGTCCCTTTTGTTCTGCCTCTAAACCTCCTTGCTGTGGTAGATGATGGTCCATCATTTCTGTGATGATTCCTGTCAGCAGTTTGTATGTGGTTGGTCGGGATGTTATCGGCCGGTATTTGTGGGGAAGTTGGGTTTCCTCCGATTTTGGGATGAGAAAGGTCTTCCCTTCTATGCGCCACTCATCCGCTGCCTTTTCCTCTTGGGTCAGTTTGGTAAATGTACGGGCATGGTGATTGTGAAGAGCATCAAGTTATTTTAGCCAGAAATTTGGAATTCCATCCGGGCCTGGGCTTTTGAAGTTTGGCATATTTGAAGTTGTTTTCTTATTTTCTCTTCATCAATTAATCAATGGGGGCATTTCCTCGAGATGTTGCTTCTCCTTTTCCAAGTTTGGGATCCATTCTGCTTCCTTGTTATGTTCTTTTCGATCTTCATAAATTGCTTTCCTGTATTTTTCCAGTTTTTCTTTTTCAGGGGGCGTTGACACATTCTGCTTTTGTTTCCCCAATTCACGGTAAAATATCTTTGGGTTACTTTCAAACATGTGGTTTTGTTTTCTCCTGTTTCCTTCTTCATAGTTGTTTTTTAAAAATCTTCCTTGCTTTCATTTCTATTTTGAGTTTATTTTCAGCACACAAGCACTTGAGGTCTTTGTCTTCGATTTTGTGTTTGTTTATTATTCTTTTGATTTTCATTTTGTTAGTTTTGGGTGTTTGTTTCCTTTCCTGAACTGTTGTATTTGTCCTACTTCCTTCCACAGTTGCTCTCCTTGTGTCCCTAATCTGTTTCCAAGGTGGAATTATGCTTCTATTTGTAGGGCCTGCGGGTGTGTGCTCACACGTGTGTATATACAGGGTGAATCAAAAGTAGCGCCTGCACCCGATTTCTGTTTTTTCGGCTGTCAGATTCTTTCTGGGATGTCATGTTGCTAATAATTGTCTTGCAGATTATTAATTTTCTTAATTTATTTATTTTTGTTTTTGTTTTGCAGGTTATTGCTGAGAGTTTGGAAAGTTACTGAATTTGCACCAAATTGAACCATGAATTACCTTTCAATGAATCGACGCATTGCGGCGTGAAACATTACTACAAATGTAATGAACAACCAACGATGGCGGCACGCCGTTTGGCACAGGAATTCGATATTAACCCACCCCAGGGAAGAAACATACGATTGATTGTCGAGAAATTTGAAGCAACAGGGTCAGTAGCCACTGCAAAGAAGTCCGGTCGTCCGAAAACGGCAACGAATGTAGCTACGGGTTTCCCCCGTAATAATTTTCCGTAATAATTTTCCCCCGAATAAATGGTTAGATAAACATGTCATTCATTTATTTACACCTTCTTGTACACTGTAATACAAATGGCAAACAATCAACTGACAGATATATATATATATATATATATATATATATATATATATTGTAACGAATTTGAGAAGTGTAACGGTTTTGAGAAGTGTAACAATTTTGAGAAAGTGTAACGAATGTGAAAAGTATGGTTTTGTTGTGTGTAACACCCTCGTAATGTAAATAATGGTCGCAGCCCGTCCTCCTAGTTAATTCCATGAAACTTACACACAGGCCACGATATATCTTTTTAAATAGCTTATTTCCTTATTCTATGTAGGCTAAATATGTGTTTCCCACTAGATTGACTCTGCATTGTATCAAACGAAATGAGCGTAGGCCCCTTTCAATTTCCCCAATCATCTCCGCTCTCCAAAGTTCCTTTCAAAAGCGGTGCGAGTGGTGTTCAATCCCGCAAGCCGCCATTGCCCATGTGCTAATCTCGGAGAAGAGGGGGGTAGGAGCCGCCAACTCACAGGCGTGGCACGTCGTAATGATCAAAGGAGGAATCGGACAGCCCTAACAGCCAACCAGCACCGCGGTGAGCGACCCGGTAGGCGTGCCCTCGCAGCCGGCGGCTTGATTCCGACCCGAGTAATAAAAGCGACTGGAAGGGACTGCTTCGGGAGATGAGAGATGAGGAGAGGAGAGATGAGCTGTGAGATGAGCTGTGAGATGAGAGATGAGAGACGCTCCAAACCAAAAAGGAGAGGTACTTGGAGATGAAACAAGCTTTGGAGAGACGCGCTGAGAGGAGGGAGACGGCTCCACCAGAAGGAGAGGAGCAGTTGTGACCGAGCCAGCGTGTGACGTCCACAGCATCAGCAGCGTCGACGCGACCGAGGGTTTTCCCGCCAAAAACGTGAAGAATTGGGAGCTGCTACCTCCAGCCCTGCCGGTTGCAGGGACCTGACCCTGCCTCCCTCTCCAGCAACCCACCTCCGCCATTCCTGCCTGCAATTTCCCCCGTGTAAGTGTGAACGTCGTCTGTCCTAATCGTTGTCCTGGGGTTAAGTAAATTGAATAGTATAAGCTAACGATTCACTGTGTGACTGCTTCTTCCATCCATTGTTTGTAAATAACTTTGATCGCTCCTTCTTTTTGCTTGTGTGTATAATAAATCCTGTTATTCCTCCGTACTCTGTCTTCTTCTCTCTTCCTTCTCTTTCGGTCGCTTTAGAGGTTTCCCAAATTGAATATCTGTGGCGCGATCCGGTCAACGTTGGGGGAGTCGGGCCAATCGGGGATCCTGTAACGGTCGCAGTTGACCATCCGCTCGGCCCAAAGTAACATCTTGTCCGCGACCCGTAACAATATATATATATATATAAACAGAAATCGGGCGCTACTTTTGACACACCCTGTAGAGTGCTACATCAACGTAATAAGTACAGGTTAATGTCATTGGCATGATCATGATGACAATTATGGTTTTCATCATATTTGATGATAAAGCATTAATATTCAATTTGTCTGCACTGATTTGGGTTTTCGTGATGGACCATCTGTTGACTATATACTCTTATCTGTACGAGGAATGTTGTACCACAGTCTGGAATTCAATGGCCTGTTGGATCAATGTCTGGTTTTAGCAAGATTTTTCTTCTGACTTGGGTGTTGTGCTGGATTATTTTAATTTCAAACTATACTGTACCATCATGCACCATGGTCCTCTATTTCTCCCTTTCACAAGCATCTGTTTTCAAGTTTTCACCCAGATTTTCTTCTTTTTTCCAAGTTAGTTTTTAGCCTAGCCTGGGAACATTTACCAAGGTATAGATCACTCCCAGAGCCTTCTAAAAGCAAAGTTTGCTTTCTCAAGTCTAAGAGCAACCTCATAATATATGCATAAATTGTTTGAAATAATTTTCATGGTTTCAAATATTGTCAACTTTCAACTGTTGTAACTATGTGAGCCCGAATGGTGTTGACAGGTAGTATATCGGGTATACCTGGGGTTGATAGAAACATCACCTCGGTTTTCTTTAGGCCTGTTGGGAGGCCGTATTTCTTACAAGCATTACAAAGATAGCCCATAATGACAAGGAAGGAAGCAGGACATGACAAGGAAGCAGAATGGATGGACATTATAGTCCATAATGACTTTGAGATCTTGTGCACAGTTGGCAGGAAAGGCCAGCTCATGAATGAGTTACTTTGTTGTTGTTGGTATACAGATGACTGAGATTGAAAAGTTTTCCACCATTCCTGAATTGGAATTAAATGGCAACATACAAATTTCTGAAAATGTGCATCAACATGGCAGCAAACAGGGTGCTGAACAGAGTGGGAGCGAGTACACAACCCGGCATGGCACAATTTTATACAAGGAAGGGGTTTGATGCATTCTCATTACTCTGGTTATCATTGCCATCTTAAAACTGGCATATTATCTGAATGAGCTTGTCGGGAACCCTCTCTTGTCTCCATGTTGTGTTGTTGCAAGTTATACTGTGTAGAGGATTGCCTCTGCTTTGGCTAAAAGTTTCCGTGTGCCATCTCTGATAGCCGTGTTAAATGCTGTGTTAGCCATCTCTGCTAGCCTTGTTAAAAAGTGTTAGCCGTCTTTGATATTTGTGTTAAACACTGTTGGCCATCTCTGCTGGCCGTGTTTAATGCTGTTTTACCCATCTCTCCGAGCAGTGTTAAATGCGGTGTTAGCCATCTCTGATATTTGTGTTAAACAGTGTTGGCCATCTCTGCTAGCCATGTTAAATGCGGTGTTAGCCATCTCTGCTAGCCATGTTAAATGCAGTGTTAGCTATCTATGCTAGCCATGTTAAATGCGGTATTAGCCATCTATGCTAGCCATGTTAAATGCAGTGTTAGCTATCTATGCTAGCCATGTTAAATGCGGTATTAGCCATCTATGCTAGCCATGTTAAATGCAGTGTTAGCTATCTATGCTAGCCATGTTAAATGCGGTGTTAGCCATCTCTGCTAGCCATGTTAAATGCAGTGTTAGCTATCTATGCTAGCCATGTTAAATGCGGTATTAGCCATCTATGCTAGCCATGTTAAATGCAGTGTTAGCTATCTATGCTAGCCATGTTAAATGCGGTGTTAGCCATCTCTGCTAGCCATGTTAAATGCAGTGTTAGCTATCTATGTTCGCCATGTTAAATGCGGTATTAGCCATCTATGCTAGCCATGTTAAATGCAGTGTTAGCTATCTATGCTAGCCATGTTAAATGCGGTATTCGCCATCACTGCTAGCCATGTTAAATGCAGTGTTGGCCATCTCTGCTAGCCATGTTAAATGCGGTGTTAGCCATCGATGCTAGCCATGTTAAATGCAGTGTTAGCTATCTATGCTAGCCATGTTAAATGCGGTATTAGCCATCTCTGCTAGCCATGTTAAATGCAGTGTTAGCTATCTATGCTAGCCATGTTAAATGCGGTATTAGCCATCTATGCTAGCCATGTTAAATGCAGTTTTAGCTATCTATGCTAGCCATGTTAAATGCGGTGTTAGCCATCTCTGCTAGCCATGTAAAATGCAGTTTAGGTATCTATGCTAGCCATGTTAAATGCGGTGTTAGCCATCGATGCTAGCCATGTTAAATGCAGTGTTAGCTATCGATGTTAGCCATGTTAAATGCGGTCTTAGCCATCTCTGCTAGCCATGTTAAATGCAGTGTTAGCTATCTATGCTAGCCATGTTAAACGCGGTATTAGCCATCTCTGCTCGCCATGTTAAATGCAGTGTTAGCTATCTATGCTAGCCATGTTAAATGCGGTATTAGCCATCTCTGCTAGCCATGTTAAATGCGGTATTAGCTATCTATGCTAGCCATGTTAAATGCGATATTAGCCATCTATGCTAGCCATGTTAAATGCAGTATTAGCTATCTATGCTAGCCATGTTAAATGCGATATTAGCCATCTATGCTAGCCATGTTAAATGCAGTGTTAGCCACATATGCTAGCCGTGTTAAATGCAGTGTTAGCTATCTCTGCTAGCCGTGTTTAATGCAGTGTTAGCCATCTCTGCTAGCCATTTTTAATGCACTGTGAGCCATCTATGCCAGCCATTTTTAATGCACTGTGAGCCTCTATGCTAGCCATGTTAAACACAGTGTTAGCCATCTATGCTAGCCATGTTAAACACAGTGTTAGCCATCTATGCTAGCCATGTTAAGCACAGTGTTAGCCATCTATGCTAGCCATTTTAATGC
The DNA here is from genome assembly GCF_964187855.1 of Myxine glutinosa. Classification (NCBI taxonomy): domain Eukaryota; kingdom Metazoa; phylum Chordata; class Myxini; order Myxiniformes; family Myxinidae; genus Myxine; species Myxine glutinosa. Next base: position 169,127,072 of record NC_136267.1, on the reverse strand, counting down.
ACTGTGAGCCATCTATGCTAGCCATGTTAAACACAGTGTTAGCCATCGATGCTAGCCATGTTAAACACAGTGTTAGCCATCTATGCGAGCCATTTTTAATGCACTGTGAGCCATCTATGCCAGCCATTTTTAATGCACTGTGAGCCATCTATGCTAGCCATGTTAAACACAGTGTTAGCCATCGATGCTACCCATGTTAAACACAGTGTTAGCCATCGATGCTAGCCATGTTAAACACAGTGTTAGCCATCTATGCTAGCCATGTTAAACACAGTGTTAGCCATCTATGCTAGCCATGTTAAACACAGTGTTAGCCATCTATGCTAGCCATGTTAAATGCGATATTAGCCATCTCTGCTAGCCATGTTAAATGCAGTATTAGCTATCTATGCTAGCCATGTTAAATGCGATATTAGCCATCTATGCTAGCCATGTTAAATGCAGTGTTAGCCACATATGCTAGCCGTGTCAAATGCAGTGTTAGCCATCTCTGCTATCCGTGTTAAATGCAGTGTTAGCTATCTCTGCTAGCCGTGTTTAAGGACGTTTTAGCCATCTCTGCTAGCCATTTTTAATGCACTGTGAGCCATCTATGCTAGGCATGTTAAACACAGTGTTAGCCATCTATGCTAGGCATGTTAAACACAGGGTTAGCCATCTATGCTAGCCATGTTAAATGCAGTGTTAGCCATCTATGCTAGCCATGTTAAACACAGTGTTAGCCATCTATGCTAGCCATGTTAAATGCAGTGTTAGCCATCTCTGCTAGCCATTTTTAATGCACTGTGAGCCATCTATGCCAGCCATTTTTAATGCACTGTGAGCCTCTATGCTAGCCATGTTAAACACAGTGTTAGCCATCTATGCTAGCCATGTTAAACACAGTGTTAGCCATCTATGCTAGCCATGTTAAGCACAGTGTTAGCCATCTATGCTAGGCATGTTAAACACAGTGTTAGCCATCTATGCTAGCCATGTTAAATGCAGTGTTAGCCATCTATGCTAGCCATGTTAAACACAGTGTTAGCCATCTATGCTAGCCATGTTAAATGCAGTGTTAGCCATCTCTGCTAGCCATTTTTAATGCACTGTGAGCCATCTATGCCAGCCATTTTTAATGCACTGTGAGCCTCTATGCTAGCCATGTTAAACACAGTGTTAGCCATCTATGCTAGCCATGTTAAACACAGTGTTAGCCATCTATGCTAGCCATGTTAAGCACAGTGTTAGCCATCTATGCTAGCCATTTTAATGCACTGTGAGCCATCTATGCTAGCCATGTTAAACACAGTGTGAGCCATCGATGCTAGCCATGTTAAACACAGTGTTAGCCATCTATGCGAGCCATTTTAATGCATTGTGAGCCATCTATGCCAGCCATTTTAATGCACTGTGAGCCATCTATGCTAGCCATGTTAAACACAGTGTGAGCCATCGATGCTAGCCATGTTAAACACAGTGTTAGCCATCTATGCGAGCCATTTTTAATGCACTGTGAGCCATCTATGCCAGCCATTTTAAATGCACTGTGAGCCATCGATGCTAGCCATGTTTAACACAGTGTTAGCCATCTATGCTAGCCATGTTAAACACAGTGTTAGCCATCCAAGCTAGCCGTGTTAAATGCAGTGTTAGCCATCTCTGCTAGCCATTTTTAATGCAATGTGAGCCATCTATGCTAGCCATGTTAAACACAGTGTTAGCCATCTATGCTAGCCATGTTAAACACAGTGTTAGCCATCTATGCTAGCTGTGTTAAATGCAGTGTTAGCTATCTCTGCTAGCCGTGTTAAATGCAGTGTTAGCCATCTCTGCTAGCCATGTTAAACACAGTGTTAGCCATCTATGCTAGCCATGTTAAACACAGTGTTAGCCATTTATGCTAGCCATGTTAAACACAGTGTTAGCCATCTATGCTAGCCATGTTAAATGCAGTGTGAGCTATCTGTACTAGCCATGTTTAATGCCGTCGTTTTAGCCATCTATGCGAGCCATTTTTAATGCACTTTTAGCCATCTCTCCTCGCAGTGTTAAACACCTTTTTAGCCATCTCTGGTAGCCATGTTAAGCACAGTGTTAGCCATCTATGCTGGCCATGTTCTATGCAGTGTTAGCCATCTATGCTAGCCGTGTTAAATGTAGTGTTAGCCATCTCTGCTAGCCGTGTTAAATGCAGTGTTAGCCATCTCTGCTAGCCATTTTTAATGCAATGCGAGCCATCTATGCTAGCCGTGTTAAATGCAGTGTCAGCCATCTCTGCTAGCCGTGTTAAATGCAGTGTTAGCCATCTATGCTAGCCGTGTTAAATGCAGTGTGAGCTATCTGTACTAGCCATGTTTAATGCCGTTTTAGCCATATATGCTTGCCGTGTTAAATGCAGTGTTAGCTATCTCTACTAGCCGTGTTTAATGACATTTTAGCCATCTATGCTAGCCATTTTTAATGCACTGTGAGCCATCTATGCTCGCCATTTTTAATGCACTGTGAGCCATCTATGCTAACCATGTTAAACACAGTGTTAGCCATCTATGCTAGCCATGTTAAACACAGTGTTAGCCATCTATGCTAGCCATGTTAAATGCAGTGTGAGCTATCTGTACTCGCCATGTTTAATGCCGTTTTAGCCATCTATGCGAGCCATTTTTAATGCAATGTTAGCCATCGATGCTAGCCATGTTAAACACAGTTTTTGCCATCTATGCTAGCCGTGTTAAATGCAGTGTTAGCTATCTCTGCCAGCCGTGTTAAATGCAATGTGAGCCATCGATGCTAGCCATGTTAAACACAGTGTTAGCCATCTATGCTAGCCATGTTAAACACAGTGTTAGCCATCTATGCTAGCCGTGTTATATACAGTGTCAGCTATCTCTGCTACCCGTGTTTAATGCAGTGTTAGCCATGTCTGCTAGCCATGTTAAACACAGTGTTAGCCATCTATGCTAGCCGTGTTAAATGCAGTGAGAGCTATCTGTACTAGCCATGTTTAATGCCGTTTTAGCCATATATGCTAACCGTGTTAAATGCAGTGTTAGCTATCTCTGCTAGCCGTGTTTAATGACGTTTTAGCCATCTATGCTAGCCATTTTTAATGCACTGTGAGCCATCTATGCTCACCATTTTTAATGCACTGTGAGCCATCTATGCTAACCATGTTAAACACAGTGTTAGCCATCTATGCTAGCCATGTTAAACACAGTGTTAGCCATCTATGCTCGCCATGTTAAATGCAGTGTGAGCTATCTGTACTAGCCATGTTTAATGCCGTTTTAGCCATCTATGCGAGCCATTTTTAATGCACTGTTAGCCATCGATGCTAGCCATGTTAAACACAGTGTTAGCCATCTATGCTAGCCGTGTTAAACACAGTGTTAGCCATCTATGCTAGCCGTGTTAAATACAGTGTTAGCTATCTCTGCTAGCCGTGTTAAATGCAGTGTTGGCCATCTATGCTTGCCATGTTAAACACAGTGTTAGCCATCTATGCTAGCCATGTTAAATGCAGTGTGAGCTATCTGTACTAGCCATGTTTAATGCCGTTTTAGGCATCTATGTGAGCCATTTTTAACGCACTGTTAGCCATCTATGCGAGCCGTGTTAAATGCAGTGTTAGCTATCTATGCTGGCCGTGTTTAATGACGTTTTAGCCATCTCTGCTAGCCATTTTAATGCACTATGAGCCATCTATGCTAGCCATGTTAAACACAGTGTTAGCCATCTATGCTAGCCATCTATGCTAGCCATGTTAAATGCAGTGTGAGTTGTCTGTACTAGCCATGTTTAATGCCGTTTTAGCCATCTATGCGAGCCATTTTTAATGCACTTTTAGCCATCGATGCCAGCCCTGTTAAATGTGGTGTTACCTATCTCTGCTAGCCGTGTTAAACACAATGTTAGCCATCTCTGATAGCCATGTTAAATGCCCTTTTAGCCATCTCTCCTCGCAGTGTTAAACACCTTGTTAGCCATCTCTGGTAGCCATGTTAAGCTCAGTGTTAGCCATCTATGCTGGACATGTTCAATGCAGTGTTAGCCATCTATGCTGGCCATGTTCAATGCAGTGTTAGCCATCTCTGATATTTGTGTTAAACACCTTGTTAACCATCTATGCTAGCCAGGTTAAACGCAGTGATAGCAATCTCTGCCAGCTGTGTTAGCCATCTATGCTAGCCAGGTTAAACGCAGTGATAGCAATCTCTGCTAGCTGTGTTAGCCATCTATGCTAGCCAGGTTAAACGCAGTGATAGCAATCTCTGCTAGCTGTGTTAACCATCTATGCTAGCCAGGTTAAACACCGTGATATCAATCTCTGCTGGCTGTGTTAACCATCTATGCTAGCCAGGTTAAACACCGTGATAGCATTCTCTGCTGGCTGTGTTAACCATCTATGCTAGCCAGGTTAAACACCGTGATAGCATTCTCTGCTGGCTGTGTTAACCATCTGTGCTAGCCAGGTTAAACACCGTGATAGCCTTCTCTGCTGGCTGTGTTAACCATCTATGCTAGCCAGGTTAAACACCATTATATCAATCTCTGCTCGATGTGTTAACCATCTATGCTAGCTGTGTTAACCGTCTCTGCTAGCCATGATAATCATCTCTGCTAGCCATGTTGAATGCCGTGTTAGCCCAGTCATCTCTCCGAGCAGTGTTAAAGAGCGCATTAGCTATCTCTTCTAGCTTTGCTAAACGCCGTGTTAACCATCTTTTCTCGCCGTGTTAAATGCCTTGTTAGCCATGTTATTCATATATGCTTGCCGTGTTAGCCATCTCTCTTAGCCATTTTAAATGACGTGTTAGCCATCTCTGCTAGTTTTACATCATCAACACACTGACAACTAGAACGGCACTCGGTAGAATACACACCTCCGCCTGGCTGAACAGTTTACGTTTTGTATCCCACTGATAGGCCGGATCTGGATTCGGACCGAAACCAAAATCGAATCGGTTGTTCTCGTCACCGAACTAACTCAACCACCTAGTTTTGTCACAACTCATCTGCAACTTTTTGAAATATCATGCTAAAATGGTTTTTAACTCCATCTCTCAATGGTGGATAATCAATCCCTAAAAGTATTTAAAAATACCAGGATCCAGACCCGGATTCGGATCTTCACCAAAATCTAATCAATTTGTCCTTGTCAAACACCCAACATCTCCACCAAATTTCATCCGAATCCGTCCAAAACCTTTTTAGATATCCTGCTTACAGACTAACAAAGAAACAGATGGACACTTTGGGAAATCAAAGCAAATGACTTTAAAATAACACATTTTAATTACTGGGCCTTTGGTACTGGATCGAGTCCAGAGGGGCTGCCACCACCATTTTGACTTCCAAGCGGTGCTGGCTGTTGTTGAAATCCCAAGTTAACACACATGCTTGTATTCGGATGTAAAGGAGTGTTTTTGGCACATAATACAATTTCAGAAACCTTTTGTAAGGACACTTTTAAAATTGTATTTCACAATTGTGCATAACATCATTGATTTATTTGTTGTGATTATAATGCTTTATCATTATTATACTGCAAATTGTATTTGTATTTGTGCATTTTAATTAATTATTTAATCGCATACATTTTGTTGAATAATATACTTTCTCTGCATTTTAATTAATTATTTAATCGCATACATTTTGTTAAATAATAAACTTTCTCTGCATTTTAATTAATTATTTAATCGCATACATTTTGTTGAATAATATACTTTCTCTGCATTTTAATTAATTATTTAATCGCATACATTTTGTTGAATAATATACTTTCTCTGCATTTTAATTAATTATTTAATCGCATACATTTTGTTGAATAATATACTTTCTCTGCATTTTAATTAATTATTTAATCGCATACATTTTGTTGAATAATAAACTTTCTCTGCATTTTAATTAATTATTTAATCGCATACATTTTGTTGAATAATATACTTTCTCTGCATTTTAATTAATTATTTTATCGCATACATTTTGTTGAATAATATACTTTCTCTGCATTTTAATTAATTATTTAATCGCATACATTTTGTTGAATAATATACTTTATTCCTTATATAGTATACTTTATATACTATATATACTTTATATACTTTATATAATAATATACTTTATATAATTGCTAAAATGCAATTCTCTGCATTTTAATTAATTATTTAATCGCATACATTTTGTTGAATAATATACTTTCTCTGCATTTTAATTAATTATTTAATCGCATACATTTTGTTGAATAATAAACTTTCTCTGCATTTTAATTAATTATTTAATCGCATACATTTTGTTGAATAATATACTTTCTCTGCATTTTTATTAATTATTTAATCGCATACATTTTGTTGAATAATATACTTTCTCTGCATTTTAATTAATTATTTAATCGCATACATTTTGTTGAATAATATACTTTCTCTGCATTTTAATTAATTATTTAATCGCATACATTTTGTTGAATAATAAACTTTCTCTGATGATAATAGGAAGTCCCGTATGTATTTACTGTCCAAACTTGTGTTTCAGTTGATTCATCTTCCTGGAACGAGGCTTCATGCATCGCTAAACATTTTTTCTTTTATATCGCTGGAGCACTTGGAGGTAAGAGGAACGAACAAGATCTCTTGCCACATCTCATTGAAAACAAAAATATCACACAATGTTTTTGCTCTTTGAAAAACTATTTCTGTATACTTTGCATACGTGGCGTGTTTTCATCGCCCATTAATGACTACATAAGCTTTAAGATCTGAAAGAACCACTGTTCATGAGGTGATCATTTGGTGGAGTACGACTGAGGAAAACTCGATTAATTAATGTAAAAAAGAATTTTTGTCTTGTTCCTGGTCTGAGCACGTTGGACGTCACGTCGTGCAGTTCCTTCCAGTTCATCAAAGCTAAGTTTTCCAGAACAAACTCTTGTGTATTTCTGTTGTATTTTTATCCCTGTGTTGTTGTTTGTGTTTTTTGTACAATTTTCCATGTTTAATCTCACCTTGTTGTGGCTTATTGTCAAATTTCTGCATCTCCCTCACCCTACCTCACCCTACCCCATGCCCTGCCCTGCCAACCCTGGCCCCTCTCCTAGCTCCACCACTCACTTTTCACATTCCTGCACCCTGCCAACAGTGCCTCCTCCCCTGTCCCTAAAATATATGGACCTCAGACATCCGACGCCTCCGCTCCAACCTAGATCTCACAATCCAGGCCGCTGCAATTAACCGGACATCATCTAATTAACAGAATCCTTCCTCCCACACAACATCCCTGACTTCTTAGTGTGTCTCCTTGACTATTTTCTCCTCCGGTTTGATCGACCTGAACACTGTCCTGGCGGCGGCGATGCACTGTCACTGACCTTACACCTTCCAACCCCCTTGAGTACCTCTGAATATGACTTCCCCTACACTCCCACCTCTTGTTTTCTTTGTGTTGTATTTTCCTCCAAAGAGTGACCCCTCAATCTGCATCTCTCTGTCTGAAAATATGGACCAACTTTTAACCACTCAACACAACTTTCTCTTCCTCATTATGTGATTATTTCAATTGTCACCATGCAACATGGCTGGGTGTTGGTACCTCTCTCACCAGCCATGACACTCCAGCAAAGGACTTCTGTGACCATATGGGACTGAATCAACCTGTGAACTTTCCCACCCGAATTTCTCCCAATGGAAAATCCGCCCTTCTAGATTTGGTGATGACAAACTTTCCCACAAATGTCTCCTGCGCTTCCTCTGCTCCAGTGGTTCATCTGATCATATGCTTGAGAGTCAACATATCTTTGGGTATTCTCAGAGAGCTCCCTCAACGTGGGTGAGTCTGCCAATTCATTCAGGTAGATTGGCAGGAACTGCAAGCAACCATGTTCACCACAGGACTGGTCTCCCATATCTACTGGTGCTGATGTTAACTCAGCCTTGGAATTCTTCCACAGAAACCTGCTCTCTCTCATGCGCAGATTCATCTCGTCTCATCTTCAACTATAACGGCACTCAATACCTCCGCCTGGGTGTCCGTATCGCTCAATGGTAAAGAATCACTTAAAAAAAAAAAAAATTCTCATATCCAAATCCATATTCAGATCTTCACCAAAAGCGAATCGCTTCTTCCTTGTCACACACACACAACCTGTCCACCAAGTTTCGTCCAAATCCTTCAATAACTTTTTGAGATATCCCGCAATGTATAGTTTTTGGCCCGATCTCCCAATAGTGAAGAACGACTTAAAAAATTATAGTAGCCGGATCCGAATCCGGATCTTCACCAAAATCTAAAAATTTCGTCCGTGTCACATACGCTACATCTCTGCCAAATTTGTTCGAATCCGTCCACAACATTTTGAGATATTTTGTTCACAAACAAACAGACGGGTGAAAACATAACATCCATCCACCTTTGGTGGCGGAGGTAACAAACGGACAAACAGACACGGGTAAAAACATAACCTCCATCCACCTTTGGTGGCGGAGGTAACAAACGGACAAACAGACACGGGTAAAAACATAACCTCCATCCACCTTTGGTGGCGGAGGTAATTATCCTACCCTTCTTCCCACCCACGGTACACACTGTCATCACAGCCATCATCGCAGCTAATGACTCCTGTTGTAAGGCAGTTGCTCCGAAACAACTTGTCTTCTCTTCCTGGAAGGCAACCCCGACCGAAGGCAATCTCAGTGGATTCCAAAAAGTCGACAACAAGTGTGTGCCCACTCTCAGAAGAGCCAGAAGGTAACATCTGTTCAACCTCAAGAAGTAACTTTCAAACTTGTCTCCCTCCTCTAAAACCTGGTGGTGCCTTGTTAAGTCTGTCGCTGGTGTATGCTTCCCCTCCTCATAAGCTCATGAGAAAGCAGAATGCCTCAGTTCTGTCTTTGATTCCAAATCTTGTGTCTCCAAGCCCTCACTCTCGGTACCCACCCTTCCCTGTCGTACTGGACTATGTGCCTTTTGCACCTGAGAAGGTGAACCCTTGATTCTGACTGCAACTGGACTGGACGGCATCAGCTCATGTGTTCTAAAAACCTGCTATGCTGCTCTTTCACATCCTCTCTCTGCCCTTCTCACCCTATCATTTGCCGTTGGCCATCATCCATCTGCTTAGAAATCAGCCGACATAAATGCATTACATATAAAGGTGCAAAAACGGATCCTCTTAACTACAGACCTGTCAGCTTACTTCTAATCATCAGTAGGGTCATTGAATCCATCATCGCAGCTGACGTAAAATCCTCCTTTTTACAACCTAATCTCAGATCACCAATTTAGATTCAGAGGAGGTCTCTCTACCTAGGACATGCTGCTTCTACTCACCCAACAATGGATGGAGGTCCTCAATGTCAGACATTAGATCAGGGCCGATTCTCTGGACATATCTCGTGCTTTTGATACAGTCTGGAATCCTGCCTTGCTCTCCAAAGTCCCTGCCTATGGCATCCAAGACCAACTTCACATGGTTTACTGACTTCCTCTACTCTTGTAGCCAACATATCACTCTCAAGGAAAACCTTTCATCTCCTCTCTCTCTCTCTCTCTCTCTCTCTCTCTCTCTCTCTCTCTCTCTCTCTGTCAAGGCCAGAGTGGCCCAAGGTAGTGTTCTGGGGCCAGTCCTATTCTTGATCTTAATAAATCATCTCTCTGACTCTGGAAAAGCCTCTTCACCTCCGCCACCAAAGGTGGATGGAGGTTATGTTTTCACCCCTGTCTGTCTGTCCGTTTAGGAACAAGATATCTCAAAAAGTTGTGGACGGATTCGGACGAAATTTGGCAGAGGTAGCATGTGTGACAAGGACGAAATTATTAGATTTGGGTGAATATCCGGATTCGGATCCGGCTGGTATAATTTTTAAGTGATTCTTCACCATTGTGAGATAGGGCCAAAAACGATACATAACAGGATATCTTAAAAAGTTATGGATGGATTTGGATGAAACTTGTTGAACAGGTTGTGTGTGTGACGAGGAAGAATTGATTCAATTTTGGTGAAGATCTGGATCCGGATCCGGCTAGTATAATTTTTAAAGTGATTCTTCACCATTGAGTGATTTGGCCAAAAACGAGGAGTAGATCAGGGTATGAAAGATCTATGGTGATTCCTGTGATTGATTTTGATTAAATGTGATTCTGTATTGTGATTTTCTGGTCTACTCTGAGATACAAAACGTAAACTCTTCACCAGGTGGAGGTATGCTCTCTATTGAGTGCCGTTCTAGTTATCTATTTGCTGATTACTGTACCATCTGCCGTGACATCCCCCATTCCTCAGACAGGTGGGCTGCAGCCTCTTCTCTCTCTTCAGATCTTGCCAATATCACACGATTGTCAAACACTTGGAATATGTCTTTCAATCCTGGAAAAAACTTGCACTCTCACTACCTTTCTCTCTAACATCTGGCAACCTCTCTCTCTCTCTCTCTCTCTCTCTCTCTCTCTCTCTCTCTCTCACTCTCACTCTCACTCTCACTCTCACTCTCTCACTCTCACTCTCACTCTCACTCTCTCACTCTCACTCTCACTCTCTCTCACTCTCACTCTCACTCTCTCTCTCTCACTCTCACTCTCACTCTCACTCTCTCTCTCTCTCACTCACATCCCCTTGAGGAATTCAGTCACTCAAAACTCCTCACTCTTATCAGCCATGATCTTTCTTGGGCAAACCACATCTCAAAGTTGGTCTTTAAAGCCAGCAATGGGGCATCCTCTGCCATACAAAGTCCTTCCTTAGCACACCTGAACTCCTATCTACCTCCAAGGCCTTAATGTCGGGGTCACACTATCACGTAAAGCCTAGCCATAAGGGCCACGTCGGACCATTTTTTTGATACGGGGTGGGACGTGGCTATCCCGTGGCAGTTACGGCATCCACGTGGCAGTCACGGGGTCTACGTGGCGCCTACTGCAAGGTAGAGCGGGAATTTCAAAAAGTTCAAAATTTTACCATGTAAAGTCAGCCTTGTCCACTGCCGTGGCGCCTATTTAACGGACACGGGGCTACCCCCGTGAGGGCCACGTAATACGTGGCACTACATGGCAATTATGGGGGACCCCCTATTGCCACGTAGAGCCATGTAATCGCCACATATTGCCACGTATTGGCCACGTAGAACCCCGTAACGCCACATGATTGCCATATAAGGAGCGATCCGGTGACAGAACCACGTGATCGCCACGTGCTCACCATGTCTTGGCCACGAAGTCGCCTCGTAGAGCCCCGTAGTGCCTCGTGAAGCCACTTGACCACCCTGTAGAGCCACGTAGAACCCCATAGCGCCACATGTTTTGAACCAGCTGCATATAAATACGTGTCTCATCCCGCGCGGTCAGTTTTCGCGACACTTTCACAGTGTTCACAAGTTGTGGAGCTTTTTGAAGCAATTCTCAACAATTTTTGAAGCTCTTTCTCAACATTGTCATCATGGTGAAAGGTGCTAGAGGAAGCAGCAGCAGCAGAGGAGGTGGCAACAGAGGTAGGGGATCTCAGAGGGGCAGGGGATCTCAGAGAGGCAGGAGTGTTACCCCACCTCCAGGGCAGAGTGTTACCCTAGTCAGGACAACAGATTCCACATTCTTCTTGTCGAGGCACATCGAGGTGAGGAGACATCTGAATCTGTTTGATAGGATGCCAAAAGCATTCTCCACCACTCTTCGAGCCCTGGAAAGCCTATATTTGAAAATGCGATGTTTCTTGTTCATGTCTCTGAAGGAGTAGGGCTTCTGCATACAGGTCCGAAGGGCAAAGGCATCGTCTCCAATCGGGCTGAAGGGCATGGGCTTGTCATCTCCTGGCAGTGGTTCTGGTTCTGGCAGTCCTGCATATCCACCTTTTAGGGCTTCATAAAGTTCTGTGCCTCTGAAAACTCCTCCATCTGAAGTGCTTCCTTGTGCTCCCACATCCACGAAAAGGAACCTGTACTGAGAGTCCACAAGAGCCAACAGGACTATAGAGTAGAACTTCTTGTAGTTGAAGTAGACAGAGCCAAATCCTGGTGGACATTTCACTGCCACATGCTTGCCATCTAGTGCCCCACAAACGTTGTGGAAGTTCCATCTCTGAAAAGCCTTGTGCCACTTCATTCCACTCCTCTGGTGTCTTGGGACATTTGATCACCTCTTCCATGTACTCAGCAATGATGGCCTCACAAGTCTCAGAGACGATCAGGCTGATTGTGTTGTGAGGACATCTGAACTCGTGGGCCAGGCTGTGGTAGGATATACCAGTGCCAAGGAACCTCAGGGTGATGGCCACCTTGAGACCAGGTGATAGGGCTTTCCTGAAGAATGTGTCTTGTTTCTGGATCCATGGCCCAACTATTCTGACTATCTCATGGTACAGGTCAGGTGACACCCTTGCAAAGGACTGGAACTCCTTGGCACTCTCATCTTCTAGCTCATTCATCAAGATGTCATAGACACCCATCTCCTGTCTCTTGGAGATCCACCTCCTCACCCAGAGTCTCTTCTTCTTGGCTTTCCTCTGGATCTCTCTTGCCTGCATCTCCTGCAGGACCAGTCCAGCAGCAGCATTGTACAGGGCATGCTGATATCTGAGGACAGCAATCTGCAGTCTCTGTCTTCTTGGTACTCTCTTCTTGGTACGTGGCTCTTACGTGGCAACTACATGGCAACTACGTGGCAACTACGTGGCATTACGTGGCGTATACCTGGCCGTTACCTGGACATTACATGGCTTTACGTGGCGGATACGGCCAATTTTTACGAGGGTCTGACGTGGCAAGTACGTGGCTATCCCGTGGCTGTACGGCAGTTACGTGGCCCCTACGAGGCCCGCGGTTTACGGGGTGTTTACGGCGCTGTAATTTTTTTTTTTAATTTGCCCGACGTGGCCCTTATGGCTAGGCTTTACGTGATAGTGTGACCCCGGCATAATTTTCAGCTCGATGGAGTACTGCTCTCTCCTCTGGGCTGGATCCCCTGCCTCACACCTTGCTCATCTTTATGCCATGGAAACAAAGACCTTCAAGACAATTGGAATTTCCCGCACATTCCCATCACTGACAGGTCGGTGGGCCCTGTATTCCACCACCTCGTTTCTGATCTTGCACCCTCTGTTATTTCTGTGTTGTGTCCCTCCTCTTCCTCGAGGCTTCTGCAGGGCACACACGGTCCACTAGCGAACTCGTTCTGGTGAAATTACCTCAATCGAGGATCACTCCTATCGTCCACTCATCTGTTCCTCTTTCCTACCTATGGAACCAACTTCCACATTCTCTTCAATCTCACTCTTCCTTCCCTCCAGGTCTTCAAGACAGCTGTTCATCGCCATCTCAGATCATCCCAAAACCAAAACCATGGACTAACCATATTTGGCCTGTTCATTTTCCCTCCTCCTTCCAAGTGTTTCCTCCCTTATCCATCTTGTGCATCACATGCATACTTTACTGCCCTATTCCTCCACACGCCCATTGTTTGTCCAGGTTTCCCTATATCTTGGAATTCAACTCCACTGTTGGTGTTTCCCCCTTTTGTCCTGTTGCATGCTGATTCGTTCATTGTTCTAGGTCTTCCATGAGCCTTGACACTGCATACAAAAACAAATCCATAAATGTAAAATTGCAAATAGTGGTTAAGATGAATGTCCCACAAACAAATTCATTCAAACATTACATTTGTGACGTTTGCTTGTGAATGATGACAGACTGAACTCCAACCTGAAACCTCTTACAGTTGAATGAGAATCTACTCTATTCATTGTGAATCTAATATTTGTCCCATTCATTTCTTTAAAAAAAATCAATTTCCAGATGGATTTTCACCTGATGGGAAATGCCTATTGAAATGCCAAACTGTTTTTAACAATCCTGACATGTTCTTTGTGTTAAAGCATTTTAATCTTTTTCAGTTGAGGAATGTCCCCCTTCACTGTATGGAGGGGCTACAGGCTGTGAACTCCAATGTGAAATCTCTCACATGCTGGAAGTGTGTTGATACACTTGAGGTGAGTGTTATTGACTATAGACAATATGATCTTGTATGTAGTCTCTGTGGCTTGGCAGGATAGCCTTGACCTGGAGGTGTCCAGCCTGGCAGGATAGCCTTGACCTGGAGGTGTCCAGCCTGGCAGGATAGCCTTGACCTGGAGGTGTCCAGCCTGGCAGGATACCTTTGACCTGGAGGTGTCCAGCCTGGCAGGATAGCCTAGACTTAGAGGTGTCCAGCCTGGCAGGATAGCCTTGACCTGCAGGTGTCCAGCCTGGCAGGATAGCCTTGACCTGGAGGTGTCCAGCCTGGCAGGATAGCCTTGACCTGGAGGTGTCAAGCCTGGCAGGATAGCCTTGACCTGGAGGTGTCCAGCCTGGCAGGATAACCTTGACCTGGAGGTGTCCAGCCTGGCAGAATAGCCTTGACCTGGAGGTGTCCAGCCTGGCAGGAAAGCCTTGACCTGGAGGTGTCCAGCCTGGCAGGATAGCCTTGACCTGGAGGTGTCCAGCCTGCAGGATAGCCTTGACCTGGAGGTGTCCAGCCTCGCAGGATAGCTTTGACCTGGAGGTGTCCAGCCTGGCAGGATAGCCTTGACCTGGAGGTGTCCAGCCTGGCAGGATAGCCTTGACCCAGAGGTGTGCAGCCTGGCAGGATAGCCATGACCTGGAGGTACGCACACTCGCCTTTGAGCTGTCTTGCCTAGGTTTGAATCCCGGACCAGCTATAAAGTTGTAAACTGTCGTGTGTGTGTGTGTGTGTGTGTGTGTGTGTGTGTGTGTGTGTGTGTGTGTGTGTGTGTGTGTGTGTGTGTGTGTGTGTGTGTGTGTGTGTGTGTGTGTGTGTGTGTGTGTGTGTGTGTGTGTGTGTGTGTGTGTGTGTGTGTGTGTGTGTGTGTGTGTGTGTGTGTGTCCGTGTCTGTCCGTCCAACCCATAACCTTTTAAAAAATAATTTGAGCTTCTGTCATTAAATTTTCAACAAACCTTTATTATGAGAATATGGAGAAAGTAATTAATAATTTTGGCAAATTTGTGAAAAGGCAAAGTCACAGTGATTAATAAATGAATACACATTATTAGCTCTGCCGCAGCATATCGACCTCAGCATGCCCCGGTTATTGAGCTCACCTGGAACGAAGTTCAGGGGAGCTTAGGTGATGGTCCGTCCGTTAGTCCATCCATCCGTCCGTAAACACTTGAAACTTCTTCTCCGAAACCGCTCATGTGATTGCGACCAAATTTGGCACAAATTATATTTGTTGTGTTGTGACTAAAGCTTGTTCACGGCATTTTAAAAAAGTTTGGGTCTAAGGGGGTTTACCGGGGGTAAAAGTGCTTCCAGGTTTGACCCCCCAAAATAGGAATTTGCTTTTTCCTCTGACACTACACACTCTATTTCGATGAAACTTTACCACGACCGTCACCACCCGTGCTGTGCTGTACCAAAGTTTGTTCGCGGCATTAAAAAAATCTGCACCTTTGGGGATCTACAGGGGGGCTGCCCCCCAAAATAGATATTTGCTTTCTTCACAGAACCTACACACATTTCGATGAAACTTGACCACAACCTTCATCACCCGTGTTGTACCAAAGTTTGTTCCTGGCATTTAAAAAATTGGGGTCTAAGGTGGTTTATGGGAGTGGAGGCCTTGCCCCCCAAAATAGGGATTTGCTTTTTTTCTCAGAACCTACACACACAATTTCGATGAAACTTCACCACAACCTTCATCATCCGTGATGTACAATGTTTGTTCAAGGCATTGGAAAAATTGTAGTCTGAGGAGGTGCACGTGGCGAGGGGGTTGGCTGGAAGGGGGGGGGGGGGGGAATGGGGGGTATTTTTTATAATCTTTATATATATTTTATTTCTTTATTTATTTATTTATTTATTTATATTATTTATTTACCCCAAAATGGGTATTTTCTTGTTTGTTTAAAGTCTTTATGATTATGTTAGTATGATTCTACAGACTTGGCATTTAATATGGAATTTTTTTTTTGTGGGGGTGAACTTACTTTTCAAGATGTCTTAGAACTAAAAGTTCATTGGAATTATGTTGAAATTATTCTAGATTTTGTTAATGTGACCTTTAAAAGAAACAAAAACCACATTTGACATTTCGAAACAAATAAATTGATCCTTGAAAGTGATGTAAAACTGATATCGAACTCAATTCACGGACAGTACTGTGTTAAACTTCTGTATGTTTTCCAGAAGTATCTCTTTATTTTGCACATTAGCCAAAAAATGAGATTTTGCACATTAGCCACCCCCATAAACCACCTTAGACCCCAATTTTTTAAATCCCAGGAAGGGTTGTCATGCCCTTCCTCCCGTCCATGGTACAGATCTTGTGGTGAGGCTGTTGCCCTGAAACAACTTGCTTTCGTCTCCTGGAAAGCAAATCCAACGGAAGGAAATCTCATTTCCTTTCACAAAGCCCGAAACAAGTGTGTGTCCACCCTCAGGAGAGCCAGGAAACAATATCTCACCGTTCTCAAGACCGAACTCTCTTATCTGTCTCCCTCTTCCAAATCCTGGTGGCGTCTGGTCAAATCTGTTTCTGGTGTTTGTTCCCCCTCCATCCCCTCCCTCACCTCAAACGGCTTAACGGCTGACTCCGCACGTGAAAAAGCTGAATGCCTCAACTCTGTGTTTGCCTCTAAATCTTGTGTCCCAAACCCCATCCCTCTCTGTACCCACCGTACCCAGTCATACCCAGCTGCTCCTGGATTCTGTGTCCTTTCCTCCTGACAAGGTGGAAAAGTTTCTGTCAACCCTCGACTCTGATTCTGCAACTGGTCCTGATCACTGGTCCTAACCAATATCAGCCCACTGGTCCTAAAATCATGTTCTTCCGCTCTTTCACTCCCTCTTTCTGTTCTCTTGAACCCTGGTGGTTGGGCTAGCGGCTAGGGTGCCAGCTTAGGATCCTAGGATCCTGGGTTCGAATCCCGGTGATCGCTGAATTAATGCCAGGGGGGTTGACTCAGCCTGTCATCCTTCCGAGGTCGGCAAATTGAGTACCAGTTCACTGGTAATTCCCTGTTTGTCGTTAAAGGCGGCAAAAAGGGTTGGCGTCAGGAAGGGCATCCGGCCGTAAAACATTGCTTCAAAAAGGGGACCGAAAAACAACAACAACCACAGTTCCCGAAAAAGGCCAACCCCCGCTTTGCGGGGAAAAATGGCCTCTAAAGGTGTTTTTTATTTATTTATTTTTTTCTGTTCTCTTCACCCTCTCTTTTGCTCAAGGTCATCTGCCATCTGCTTGGAAATCAGCCAACATCACCGCTTTGCACAAAAAAGGTGCAAAAACAGATCCTAGCAACTACAGACCAATCAGCCTTCTCCCAATTATCAACAAAGTCATGGAATCCATCATTGCTTCAGATATGAAATCTTTCCTCTTCTCCAATGGCCTGATCTCTGATCATCAATTTGGTTTCAGACCTGGTCACTCTACTCTGGACATGCTGCTTCTGCTTTCTCAACAATGGATGGAGGTCCTCAACGCCAAACAGGAAATTAGAGCTGTCTCCCTTGACATTTCACGTGCCTTCGATACGGTCTGGCACCCCGCTCTGCTCACCAAACTCTCCTCCTTTGATATCCATGGAAATCTCCACGCATGGCTGGCGGACTTCCTCTCTGGTCGTAGTCAACGTGTGGCCCTGAATGGGTTTCTCTCATCTCCTCTTCCTGTTCAGGCTGGAGTTCCCTAAGGTAGTGTTCTGGGCCCTATGCTTTTTCTGGTCTTCATCAATGATCTCTCTGACTCTCTTGAAAATCCTCGCTATCTCTTTGCTGACGACTCTACTCTTTGTCGCTCTACTCTTTGTCGCTGATCCCTCAGATCAGCAGTCTGCAGCCTCCTCACTCTCTGCAGACCTGGACAAAATCACAGACTGGGCAAACAAATGGAACATGTCTTTCAATCCTGATAAATCTCACACTCTTACGATGTCTCTCCAAAAAGACCGACTGGAAAACCCTCCCATCCACTTTCTGAATAATCCTCTCCAAGAAGTTCTGTCACTCAAGCTTTTGGGTCTCACTATTTGCCATGATCTTTCCTGGGAAAACCACTTTTCAAATCTGGCCTCCAAAGCCAGTCGCCGACTGGGCATCCTCCGTCGTGCGAAGTCCTTCCTTGGCACACCTGAGCTCCTCACCACATACAAGGCTTTCATCTGCAGCTCTATGGAATACTGCTCTCCCCTCTGGTCTGGTGCTCCTGCCTCACACCTAGCTCGTCTTCATGCTGTTGAAACCAAAGCGTTCAGAATCATTGGAATCTCCCGCGATGAAGCTAACTCCAAGGGCCTTTCACTCACTCACCGCAGGCAGGTTGGTGGTCTTTCCGTCTTCTACCGACTCCTCTCTGGCCTTGCCCCCCCAGCTCTCTCTGGGCTCTGTCCCCCAAATATTCCTACAGGTCGCACAAGATCTGCCTGCAACCCACTTATGGTTAAACTGCCAAAATCAAGACTTTCTGCTCACCTTCACTCCTTAAATCCGCTTTTCTCCCGCCTCTGGAACAAACTCCCTCACTCTCTTCAATCCCACTCCACCCTCCAGGTCTTTAAAACAGCTGTTCACCACCATCTCTTATCCTCCCCCATCCAAAACCTTGATCTTTTCTACCCCCGCTAATTTCGGTCCCCTTGTGTTTTATACCTCTCCCCCCCCCCCCCCCCCCCCCTTCCCACGGCGTCTGCCCCCAAGCCCTCTCCCTCCCACACTTCTCCCTGCTCTCAAATGTTGTGGTTGTGTGCTTCCCCTTCTCTCCCCATCTTGTCTTCCGCTCCCTCTTTTTGTATATTTTGTTTGTCTGGTTGATTTGTTTGTGAAATAAACGTTAGCTCTTTCACGAGCCTCGATTCAGTATACAAAAAAAAAAAAAATTTTTTTTTTTTTTAACAAAAACAAAAGTTAAATTACGACTGGGATTACGGACAGTAAAATTACAGTTCAGTACTTCGTGTAACCCCCACGAGCATTCAGGAGTGCACGTACACGTTGAGGCATGCTGTTCACGAGATTTGCCAAGGTTTGGACAGGAATTGCTTGCCATGCAGTGACAATAGCCTGCTGCAATTCACGCACAGAGTTCGGCTGCTGGTCCAAGTGGTCGATTTGACGCGTTAATTCTGCCCACAAGTTCTCTATCGGATTCATATCCGGGGACATGGCAGGCCACTCCATATGCTCTACACCACGGTCAGCAAGAAAGTGTTGGATCATGCGAGTACGATGAGGCCGTGCATTGTCATCTTGGAAGACAAAGTTTCCTCGAAAGGCTGCACGAGCAAATGGAAGCAATGTTTCTTCCAGAATGGCCCTGTACTTGAACTGGTTCAGGTTTCCATTCAGAACAACCAGGTCAGTTTTTCCCCCTGCATGAAAAGCAGCCCAAACGGTCACCCCACCACCTCCAGCTTGGACTCTTGGCACTATGCAATCTTTGTTGTAGGCTTCATGCACTTGTCTACGCAGTCAGACGCGGCCATCTTGACGATAGACCAGAAATCTAGACTCGTCACTGAAGATCATGTGATTCCAGTGTCCTGGCTGCCATTGACGGTGCTCTCTGGCCCACTGCAATCGGCGCTGGCGGTGTTGTCTGGTCAGGCGTGGCTTTCTCCGGGGACGCCTGGCACGATAGCCTGCTTGAACCAGTCGTTGGTTGACTAGCCTTCTGGATACAGGCACATTTGTCAGTTGCTGCCACTCAGCGCAAAGCCGATTAGCTGACTTGGTACGGCCATTGCGGACTAACCGGTGCAGCTGGCGATCATCCCTCCATGTGGTTCTGCGGGGACGTCCTGGCCTCGGTATTGGAGTAGGGACACCACTCTGAGCATTTTGTTTCAGGATCTTTGACACCTGACCTTGAGTGATGCCATACTGCCGAGCAATAGCACGCTGTTTCATGCCGTAATTTCGTAAAGCCACCACTCCATGACAAACAGCATTGTCGAGTTGACGGACCATCTCCAGAGGAAGCGGCAATAACTTTTGGAGATGTGCAGCAGTTGTTTTCCACTAATACAGAACGCAACAACCCTTGTATACCCGACTGTGAAGCCAATCATCAAATGCACCTGTCCGTACATTTTGCCACGCCACCTGTGATATAATCCTGTTGTTGACTTCTTGCTGCGACAGACAATCAGTGACATGGTTCTTTTAACAAATAAATCACCAAAGTGTCAAAGAAACTCACCAGATTGATATACTGAGTTAAGAAAGTAAACCCAAGTCAAGAAGAAAAAAAAATTCCATATTAAATGCCAAGTCTGTACATGCTGCCCTGGCTTCTAGCAACCATTGCAGTTGGTTTAAAATACCCTTAGTCAGTGCAGTATACTGTTTATTCTACCAGGTGAGCGCTAGGGGTGTTGCCCCTATGTTTTACAACTGTCATGTTAATGAAATTTAGTTCGAGTATAAAGCTGACGCTGTCGGGCTTGGCATTTTGAGATGCTTTCTTTGTCTTCATTTTTTTGTATATTCATACAGAGAGTTTAATGGATAGAGTTTGTACGTTTGTCATATTGACAAAGTATTTGATAACAAACTTCTGTTTCAGGAGGTGTTATCCCAATGTGGGGGTGACTTCGCGTCTGGCTTTTCCTGGCACAACCTTGACACTCTCAATTTCAGCCACAACTTCATCGGTTCTCTGGATGATTCTCTGGTAATAAATAGTGCTGAGGTGGGGTGGGGAGGGAGTTTGTTTTCTCGATGACATGTGAAGTTAAATTTACATCGCTCAGTAAAATGTGTACCGCTTGCTTTTGTAAATGTCATTTTATTCACAAAATATATTCATTAGTTTGTCAATAACTGTTTGAATGCTTTTGGCCATGGCCTCACGAGAACGGGCTATTAGCCGCGGTCGTGGCCTGCATCATTGTTCAACGATCTGTATTGTTTGTTCCTATTTAAATCCTTGTTCCAATGGTTTCCTCCTATGGATTCCTTGTAAACAAATACAGATGTTTTATTCAATTTGCCTGAAAAAGTACCACATTTTCGTATTGCATACTGGAACAATTCAGCACTCAAACAGTTGAAAAGCTCCAATACAGTACACTAGTGGTTTTAACTGCGACGTGTCGCAGGTATACAAGAGCTCCACATGGTTGTTGTTACCTCCACCACCTGAGGTGGATGGAGGTTATGTTTTCACCACTGTCTGTCTATCAGTTTGTGAACAGGATATCTCAAAAAGTTATGGACGGATTCGGCTGAAATCTGGAGGAAAGGTTGGGTGTGTGGCACAGACGAAGTGATGAGATTTTTGTGAAGATCCGAATCCGGATCCGGATATGAGTATTTTTTAATTTTTATAAGTGATTTGTCACCATTGAGTGACAGGGTGAAAAACGACTTATACCATGATGTTTCAAAAAGTTGTGGACGACTTATGACAAAACTTGGTGGATGAATTGGGTGAATGACAAGAACAGGCCGATTATATTTTGGTTCAGGTCTGGATCCAGATATGACCTTATCAGTGAGATACAAAACATAAACTGTTCAGCCTGGTGGAGGTATGCTCTCTACTGAGTGCCGTACTAGATGTGGTTGTTGTGGTTCTTGGTGGGAGGTCGATTTTTTGAAATGTGCACCCATTGGTTGGACAGCAGTTAGACACATCCACATTTGTCGCTTGACTCCACCCACCATAGCCATGGGACCCAAACAAAATAAAATGGCCTCCATCTTGGTTTTCTGTTGGGCATAAGATATCAGGCCTGCTGATTATACACTCCCCAAGTTTGTTGCATCAGATTTGCATTGGCTTTTTTTGGGACTTTCTAAAATCTGAATATCATGATGAGGTACCCCAAAATATGTAATCAATGTGTCAGTAAGGTTTAATCAAGCCTGGCAGCACACATGGTACACGGCTCCCAAAATAAAATAGCATTACATGATTTTTGAACCGGCCTCTTATTGGGGTTAAATTATAATCCGTGACCATGTGACGAATTGGCTCGTTCTGATATAACCGTGGTGGAGGCTGTCATGGGTGAGAGATTTTTAGTTAGTCTTTTGAATGGCTCATTAAATGTGAATTTCCCTTTTGTGTTGATCATTTTAGCTCACCTGGAAAGAAGTTCAGGGGAGCTTATGCGATGGCCCGTCAGTCCGTCAGTCCGTCTGTAAACACTTGAAACTTCTCCGAAACCGCTGATGGGATTGCGACCAAATTTGGCACAAATGATATTTATTGTGTTGTGACTAAAGTTTGTTCACGGCATTCAAATAATGGGGGGCCTTAGGGGGTTTACCGTGTGTTAAATGTGAATTTTAATTAAAGGTTGGGTGTGTGGTCCTGTTTGAGTCCCCCTGTGGGTCCATTTGTCCACTGTGAGTGGGTCCCTGTTTGACCCCCCCCCCCCCCCCCCAAAATAAGAATTTGCTTTTTCCTCTGAAACGACACACACTATTTAGATGAAACTTTATCACAACCTTCATCACCTGTGATGTTCCGAAGATTGTTGACGGCACTGAGAAAATCGGAGTCAAAGGGGGTTTACCGGGGGTCAAAGTGGGTCCAGGTTTGATCCCCAAAATAGATATTTGCTTTCTTCTCTGAAACTACACACACTTTTGATGAGACTTGACCACAACCTTCACCACCCGTGATGTACCAAAGTTTGTCCATGGCATTAAAAAAATCTGCCCCTTTGGGGATCTACGTGTGGGTGTGATCTGCCCCTTTGAGGGTCATTTGTTCCTGCCATTTAAAAAATTGGGGTCTAAGGTGGTCTATCGGGGAGGGAGGGGGCTTGCCCCCCAAAATAGGTATTTGCTTTTTTTCTCAGAACCTACACACACAATTTCATCGTGACGCACAACCTTCATCATCCGATGTTTGTTCAAGGCAAAATTGTGGTCTGAGGAGATGCACGGGGTGGGGAGGGGCGAGGGGGGTTGCCCCCCAAAATAGGTATTTTTTTGTTTGTTTGTTTAAAGTCTCATGATTATGTTAGAATGATTCTACATGCTGCCCTGTTTAAAATACCTTTAGGTAGTGCAGTATACTGTTTATTCTACCAGGTGAGCAGCAGGGGTATTGCCCCTATGTTTTAAGAGTGCTTTAAATGCGTGTTTCGCAATCGGCCAGTTACCAGATTATGTCGCAGGATGTGACCTCGGTGCGGTCATTCTTGTTCAAGATCTAAACACAGTCTACTCCCACATACATAAATAGATTCATTCGTAAACTTCTTCTTGTAATGATTATCTTTTTTAAATGGAATTTAATTACTATTAAGTTGATAATCATTTTCTTCATTCATGGAGTACTTACTAGCAGGGGTACCCGGCATTGCCCAGTGATGTTTTAATCCCTGCTGGCATTTTGAAGAAATAAATAAAACATTTTTTTTGCAATACAACATGGAGGTATATAGATTGAGATGAAATTGTAACAGCATGGCCTAATGGCCAAATTCAATGGCGATGCAATCACAAAGCTCCCTGCATTAACCCCAAAAGAGATCACATGTTATGGATCATACAGCCAACCTTTCAGGATTTCAATAGTCAAAATAAGAAATGGATTATGACACGTGGAATTGTCATGTTTTTAGGATATTCAGAACGGGAGCGAGAGAATGCAGAAAATGGCATTGCTAATTGGTCTAATTAACATTAATCACACAAAAAATAATACATACACATAAAACATATAATAAGGGGAGCAGTAGACAAGATAGGGAGAGAGGGGGAAGCACACAAACACAACATTTCAGAGCAGGGACATTGGGAGATCTGTGGGAGGGAGAGGGCTTGGGGGGAGGAGGCGTGGGAAGGGGGAGGGGGAAGTATAAAACACATGGACACTACAAGGACTTCCAGGAAAGAAGTTGGTATTTTTAAAAAGTGGATCTGGGGTGAATTAGTGGGAGTAGAAAAGATCAAGGTTTTTTTTAATGGGGGAAGATAAGAGATGGTGGTGAACAGCTGTTTTAAAGACCTGGAGGGAGGAGTGGGATTGAAGAGAGTGAGGGAGTTTGTTCCAGAGGCGGGAGTAAAGAGGAATGAAAGAGTGAAGGTGAGCAGAGAGTCTTGATTTTGGCAGTTTAACCATAAGAGGGTTGCTGGCAGATCTTGTGCGACCTGTAGGAATATTTGGGGGACAGAGCACAGAGAGAGCTGGGGGAGCAAGGCCGGAGAGGAGTCGGTAGAAGACAGAAAGACCACAGACCTGCCTGCCTGTGACCTGTGAGTGAGTGAAAGGCCCTCGGAGTTAGCTTCATCGCGGGAGTTTTCAATGATTCTGAAAGCTTTGGTTTCAACAGCGTGAAGCCGAGCTAGGTGTGAGGCAGGAGCACTGGCCCAGAGGGGAGAACAGTACCAAATTACCAAATATCAAATCATTTACCAAATCCAAATACCAAATTTGTATTGTACAAAAAAGTACAATACCAAATCCATTCCGATTACCGAAGACCTGAACATTCTTTCCATCACCACCCTTCCAACCTGAGCTCTCCCACACTCAACCCAGGAGTATGCATTGCCACCCCTCCAACCCAAACTGCCAGCAATCATTGGTGGGCATTAAAGATCTGACGGTTTCCTCTGCCAAGAATAGGTGAGCTATCGCTAGCACTCCAAATTCCAAATTCCTGCCCTAACTTGCTATGTTTGAGTGGCAAGTTACTCGGATTATAAACCTTCTGGTTTTCATTTCTGGTTGTTGAATGTCCTGTTGGATCGCAATGACACCAGCCGAGGCTGCAGTGGCCTCAGCCACGACGACGACACGAGATGAAAGAAACACCAAAAGTTTGCGGAGGATTTTAAAAACGCTAACAGTTTGCACCATGAGAGAGAAGGAAAAAGAAAGAGAACGGAGGTGAAAAGGTGATAAAGGAAACGACACATTCTCCCGAGCTGTTGCGCTCGTTCTCATGTGGTGCAAATCATTTTAGAACAGACTAACCCAGTAAAGGAGGAATCGGCGGTCTTCCATATGTGAACCTGTAAAATTCAGCGACTCCCCTTTTCCCAGACCATGACGGACCAAGTTCATCTCGCTATACGTTTATCTGTCGAGATTCAGCTTTGCTTCTTATATTATACCTTGAAAGGTATCATTTGCTGAACTCTCTCTACTCGTCGAATCTACTTGTCAGACATTGCACTGCTATTTGCTGCCTCAGTGACGACGTCAAAGTTTGTGTATCCTCACTGATGCCATTTCGGGTGATTTACATGCCATTTTCGAGAAGACAGCTTGCCCGTTCCTCCAATCCGTTCTCTTGAAGTAACACATCGTCCTTAACAACGTGCAGTTCCCGTCTTTAACGTCTCTCACACAACTTGACCAATGGACTTGGGTTATTTTCCATACATTGGTGAATGGTGATACAAGGTTTTAACCTTCGGAGGGCTTTTAAGATGCGACTAGCCTGTTTGCTTCATCCTGTATACACCCTCTGGACTACATCCTTCTGAATGAGCTCACCGCCAACACTTCACCAATTTATAACCCACTGGAGTTTATTTTACAAACTGTTTGCTTGAGATGAGTTGCCAACTCTCTCTCTTGCTCTTTCTCTTTCTCTTTCTCTTTCTCTTTCTCTTCTCTCTTTCTCTCTTTCTCTCTTTCTCTCTTTCTCTCTTTCCCTCTTTCTCTCTTTCTCTCTTTCTCTCTTTCTCTCTTTCTCTCTTTCCCTCTTTCTCTCTTTCTCTCTTTCTCTCTTTCTCTCTTTTTCTCTTTCTCTCTTTCTCTCTTTTTTTTTCTCTTTCTCTTTCTCTTTTTCTCTTTCTCTTTTTCCTCTTTCTCTTTCTCTTTCTCTCTTTTTTTTCTCTTTCTCTTTCCCTTTTTTTTTCTCTTTCTCTTTCTCTTTCTCTTTCTCTTTTTTTTTTCTCTTTCTCTTTCTCTCTTTTTTTTCTCTTTCTCTCTTTCTCTTTCTCTCTTTCTCTTTCTCTTTCTCTCTTTCTCTTTCTCTCTTTCTCTTTCTCTCTTTCTCTTTCTCTTTCTTTTTCTCTCTTTCTCTTTCTCTTTCTCTCTTTCTCTTTCTCTTTCT